>NC_041388.1:90720380-90761978 GCF_002162155.2 Triticum dicoccoides
GCCTTATGGGCCTTAGTGGAGAAGAGAGAGGGCAGCCAGGAGGTGGCACGCGGCCCCCCTTGCCCCAATCCGAATTGGACAAGCGGAAGGGACGGTGGCCCCCCTCTCCTTCCTTCTCTCCACCTCCTCCTTCCCCCTTCTCCTTCTTGGAATAGGAAAGGGAGGGGGCAAACCTACTTGGAGTAGGATTGCCCCCCCTTGGGCGCGCCTCTCCCTTGGTCTGCCCTCTCCTCCTCCCCCCTTTATATACGGGGGCAGGGGCACCCCAAAGACACAACAATTGATATGTTGATCTCTTAGCCGTGTGTGGTGCCCCCCACCACCATAATCCACCTTGGTTATCGTAGCGGTGCTTAGGCGAAGCCCTGCGTCGGTAACTTCATCAACATCGTCACCACGCCGTCGTGCTGATGAAACTCTCCCTCGAGCTCTACTGGATCGTGAGTTCGCGGGACGTCACCGAGCTGAACGTGTGCTGAACGCGGAGGTGCCATACGTTTGGTACTGAAGATCGGTCGATCGTGAAGACGTATGACTACATCAACCGCGTTGTTATAACGCTTCCGCTTAACAGTCTACGAGGGTACGTGGACGACACTCTCCCCTCTCGTTGCTATGTATCACCATGATCTTGCATGTGCGTTGGATTTTTTTTGAAATTACTACGTTCCCCAACAGTGGCATCCGAGCCAGGTTTATGCGTAGATGTTATATGCACGAGCAGAACACAAGTGAGTTGTGGGCGATACAAGTCATACTGCTTACCAGCATGTCATACTTTGGTTCGGCAATATTGTTGGATGAAGCGGCCTGGGCCGACATTACGCGTACGGTTACGTGAGACTGGTTCTACCGATGTGCTTTGCACACAGGTGGCTGGCGGGTGTCAGTTTCTCCAACTTTAGTTGAACCAAGTGTGACTACGCCCGGTCCTTGGGAAGGTTAAAACAACACTAACTTGAAAAACTATCATTGTGGTTTTGATGTGTAGGTAAGAATGGTTCTTGCTCAGCCCGTAGCAGTCACGTAAAACTTGCAACAACAAAGTAGAGGACGTCTAACTTGTTTTTGCGGGGCATATTGTGATGTCATATGGTCAAGGCATGATGCTACATTTTATTGTATGAGATGATGATGTTTTGTAACGGAGTTATCGACAACTGGCAGGAGCCATATGGTTGTCGCTTTATTGTATGCAATGCAATTGCCATGTAATTGCTTTACTTTATCACTAAGCGGTAGCGATAGTCGTAGAACCAATAGTTGGCGAGACAACAATGATGCTACGATGGAGATCAAGGTGTCGCGCCAGTGACGATGGTGATCATGATGGTGCTTTGGAGATGGAGATCAAAGGCACAAGATGATGATGGCCATATCATATCACTTATATTGATTGCATGTGATGTTTATCCTTTACGCATCTTATTCTGCTTTGTTTCACGGTAGCATTATAAGATGATCTCTCACTAAATCTCAAGGTAAAAGTGTTCTCCCTGAGTATGCACCGTTGCCAAAGTTCATCGTGCCGAGACACCACGTGATGATCGGGTGTGATAAGCTCAACGTTCATCTGCAATGGGTGTAAGACAATTTTACACACGCAGAATACTTGGGTTAAACTTGACGAGCCTAGCATATGCAGACATGGCCTCGAAACACTGAGACCGAAAGGTCAAACGTGAATCATATGGTAGATATGATCAACATAGTGATGTTCACCATTGAAAACTACTCCATTTCACGTGAGATCGGTTATGGTTTAGTTGATATGGATCACGTGATCACTTGGATGATGAGAGGGATGTCTATCTAAGTGGGAGTTCTTAAGTAATATGATTAATTGAACTTAAATTTATCATGAACTTAGTACTTGATAGTATTTTGCTTGTCTATGTTATTGTAGATAGATGGCACGTGTTGTTGTTCCATTGAATTTTAATGGGTTCCTTGAGAAAGCAAAGTTGAAAGATGATGGTAGCAATTACACAGACTGGGTCTGTAACTTGAGGATTATCCTCATTGCTGCACAAAATAATTACGTCCTAAAAGCACCGCTAGGTGCCAAACCCGCTGCAGGAGCAACGCTAGATGTTATGAACGGCTGGCAGAGCAAAGCTAATGACTACTCAACAGTTCAGTGTGCCATGCTTTACGGCTTAGAACCGGGACTTCAACGACATTTTGAACGTCATGGAGTATATGAGATGTTCCAGGAGTTGAAGTTAATATTTCAAGCAAATGCCCGGATTGGAGATATGAAGTCTCCAATAAGTTCTGTAGCTGCAAGATGGAGGAGAATAGTTCTGTTAGTGAACATATACTCAGAATGTCTGGATATCATAACCACTTGACTTAGCTGGGAGTTAATCTTCTAGGTGATAGTGTCATTGACAGAGTTCTTCAATCACTGCCACCAAGCTACAAGAGCTTTGTGATGAACAATAATATGCAAGGGATGGATAAGACGATTCCTGAGCTCTTCGCAATGCTAAAGGCTGTGGAGGTAGAAATCAAGAAGGAGCATCAAGTGTTGATGGTGAATAAAACCACTAGTTTCAAGAAAAAGGGAAAAGGGAAGAAGGGGAACTTCAAGAAGAACAACAAACAAGTTGCTGCTCAAGAGAAGAAACCCAAGTTTGGACCTAAGCCTGAGACTGAGTGCTTCTACTGCAAAGGGACTGGTCACTGGAAGCAGAACTGCCCCAAGTATTTGGCGAATAAGAAGGATGGCAAGGTGAACAAAGGTATATGTGATATACATGTTATTGATGTGTACCTTACTAGAGCTCGCAGTAGCACCTGGGTATTTGATACTGGTTCTGTTGCTAATATTTGCAACTCGAAACAGGGACTACGGATTAAGCGAAGACTGGCTAAGGACGAGGTGACGATGCGCATGGGAAATGGTTCCAAAGTTGAGGTGATCGCCGTCGGCATGCTACCTCTACAGCTACCTTAGGGATTAGTTTTAGACCTAAATAATTGTTATTTTGTGCCAGCATTGAGCATGAACATTATATCTAGATCTCGTTTGATGCGAGACGGTTATTCATTTAAATATGAGAATAATGGTTGTTCTATTTATATGAGTAATATCTTTTATGGTCATGCACCCTTGAAGAGTGGTCTATTTGTGTTAAATCTCGATAGTAGTGATACACATATTCATAATGTTGTAGCCAAAAGATGCAGAGTTGATAATGATAGTGCAACTTACTTGTGGCACTGTCGTTTGGGTCATATTGGTGTAAAGCGCATGAAGAAACTCCATACTGATAGACTTTTGGAATCACTTGATTATGAATCACTTGGTACTTGTGAACCATGCCTCATGGGCAAGATGACTAAAACGCCGTTCTCCAAAACAATGGAGCGAGCAACTGACTTGTTGGAAATCATACATACTGATGTATGTGGTCCGATGAATATTGAGGCTCACGACGGGTATTGTTATTTTCTCACCTTCACAGATGATTTGAGCAGATATGGGTATATCTACTTAATGAAACATAAGTCTAAAACATTTGAAAAGTTCAAAGAATTTCAGAGTGAAGTGGAAAATCATTGTAACAAGAAAATAAAGTTTCTATGATCTGATCGTGGAGGAGAATATTTGAGTTACGAGTTTGATCTACATTTGAAACAATGTGGAATAGATTCGCAACTCATGCCACCCAGAACACCACAGCGTAATGGTGTGTCCGAATGTTGTAATCGTACTTTACTAGATATGGTGCGATCTATGATGTCTCTTACTGATTTACTGCTATCGTTTTGGGGTTATCCTTTAGAGACTGCTGCATTCATGTTAAATAGGGCACCATCAAAATCCGTTGAGACGACACCTTATGAACTGTGGTTTGGCAAGAAACCAAAGTTGTCGTTTCTTAAAGTTTGGGGCTGTGATGCTTATGTGAAAAAGCTTCAACCTGATAAGCTCGAACCCAAATTGGAGAAATTTATCTTCATAGGATACCCAAAGGAGACTGTTGGGTACACCTTCTATCACAGATCCGAAGGCAAGACATTTGTTGCTAAGAATGGATCCTTTCTATAGAAGGAGTTTCTCTCAAAAGAAGTGAGTGGGAGGAAAGTAGAACTTGATGAGGTAATTGTACCTTCTCCCTTATTGGAGAGTAGTTCATCATAGAAACCGGTTCCTGTGACGCCTACACCAATTAGTGAAAAAGTGTGCAAGCTCCAGCGATCCATTTATGGACTGCAAGCCTCTCGGAGTTTTTTTTAAGGAAGCCTCTCGGAGTTGGAATAAACGTTTTGATAGTGTGATCAAAGCATATGGTTTTATACAAGACTTTTGGAGAAGCCTGTATTTACAAGAAAGTGAGTGGGAGCTCTGTAGCATTTCTAATATTATATGTGGATGACATATTGTTGATTGGAAATGATATAGAATTTATGGATATCATAAAAGGATACTTGAATAAGAGTTTTTCAATGAAAGACCTCTGAGAAGCTGCTTATATATTGGGCATCAAGATCTATAGAGATAGATCAAGACGCTTAATTGGACTTTCACAAAGCACATACCTTCATAAAGTTTTGAAGAAGTTCAAAATGGATCAAGCTAAGAAAGGGTTCTTGCCTATGTTACAAGGTATGAAGTTGAGTAAGACTCAATGCCCGACCTCTACAGAAGATAGAGAGAAAATGAAAAGTGTTCCCTATGCTTCAGCCATAGGCTCTATCATGTATGCAATGTTGTGTACCAGACCTGATGTGTGCCTTGCTATTAGTCTAGCGGTGGATCACTAGACAGCGGTCAAGAACATCCTGAAATACCTGAAAAGGACTAAGGATATGTTTCTCGTTTATGGAGGTGACAAAGACCTCATCGTAAATTGTTACGTTGATGCAAGCTTTGACACTGATCCGGACGACTCTAAATCGCAAACCGGATACGTGTTTATATTGAACAGTGGAGCTGTCAGTTGGACCAGTTCTAAACTAAGCATCGTGGCAGGATCTACGTGTGAAGCGGAGTACATAGCTGCTTCGGAAGCAGCGAATGAAGGAGTCTGGATGAAGGAGTTCATATCCGATCTAGGTGTCATACTGATACGTCTCCAACGTATCTATAATTTTTGATTGCTCCATGCTATATTATCTACTGTTTTGGGCAATATTGGGCTTTATTATCCACTTTTATATTACTTTTGGGACTAACCTATTAACCGGAGGCCCAGCCCAGATTTGCTGTTTTATGCCTATTTTAGTGTTTTGAAGAAAAGGAATATCAGACGGAGTCGAAACGGAACAAAATCAACTGGAGAAGTTATTTTTGGAAGGAAACACACCTGATGGACTTGGACCCCATGTCATAAGATACGGGAGCTGCCCACGAGGGTGGGGGGTGCCCCCCCCTAGGGCACGCCCCCTGCCTCGTGGGGCCCCCGTGGCTCCCCTGACGTGCTTCTTCCGCCTATATAACTCCATATACCCTAAAACTTCCAGAACGAACAATAGATCGGGAGTTCTGCCGCCAGAAGCCTCCGTAGCCACCAAAAGTCAATCGGGACCCTGTTCCAGCACCCTGCCGGAGGGGGGAACCCTCACCGGTGGCCATCTTCATCATCCCGGCGCTCTCCATGACGAGGAGGGAGTAGTTCTCCCTCGGGGCTGAGGGTATGTACTAGTAGCTATGTGTTTGATCTCTATCTCTTGTGTTCTTGAGATGATACGATCTTGATGTATCGCGAGCTTTGCTATTATAGTTGGATCCTATGTTTCTCCTCCCCCCCTCTTCTCTCTTGTAATGAATTGAGTTTCCCCTTTGGAGTTATCTTATCAGATTGAGTCTTTAAAGATTTGAGAACACTTGATGTATGTCTTGCCGTGGATATCTGTGGTGACAATGGGATACCACGTGCCACTTGATGTATGTTTTGGTGACCAACTTGCGGGTTCCGCCCATGAACCTATGCATAGGGGTTGGCACACGTTTTCGTCGTGATTCTCCGGTAGAAACTTTGGGGCACTCTTTGAGGTTCTATGTGTTGGTTGAATAGATGAATTGAGATTGTGTGATGCATATCATATAATCATGCCCACGGATACTTGAGGTAACAATGGAGTATCTAGGTGACATTAGGGTTTTGGTTGATTTGTGTCTTAAGGTATTATTCTAGTATGAACTCTAGGGCTGTTTGTGACACTTATAGGAATAGCCCAACGGATTGATTGGAAAGAATAACTCTGAGGTGGTTTCGTACCCTACCATAATCTCTTTGTTTGTTCTCCGCTATTAGTGACTTTGGAGTGACTCTTTGTTGCATGTTGAGGGATAGTTATGTGATCCAATTATCTTAGTATTGTTGAGGGAACTTACACTAGCGAAAGTATGAACCCTAGGCCTTGTTTACTAGCATTGCAATACCGTTTACACTCACTTTTATCACTTGCTACCTTGCTGTTTTTATAATTTCAGATTACAAATACCTTTATCTACTATCCATATACCACTTGTTTCACCATCTCTTCGCCGAACTAGTGCACCTATACAATTTACCATTGTATTGGGTGTGTTGGGGACACAAGAGACTCTTTGTTATTTGGTTGCAGGGTTGCTTGAGAGAGACCATCTTCATCCTATGCCTCCTATGGATTGATAAACCTTAGGTCATCCACTTGAGGGAAATTTGCTACTGTCCTACAAACCTCTGCACTTGGAGGCCCAACAATGTCTACAAGAAGAAGGTTGTGTAGTAGACATCAAGCTCTTTTCTGGAACCGTTGCCGGGGAGGTTAGCGCTTGAAGGTATATCTTTAGATCTTGCAATCAAGTCTTTTAGTTTCTTGTTTTATCACTAGTTTAGTTTATAAAAGAAAACTACAAAAAAAATGGAATTGAGTTTGTCTCATACGCTTCACGTTTTTTATATCTTTCGTGAGTATGATGGAAAGGATAATTGTGCTCAAGTGCTAGAAGAAGAAATCTATAAAATGTTTGGCACTAAATATTTGAATGATGAGCATGATTGCAATGTTGTTAGTACGAATTCTTTGAATGTCCATGATGCTAATGATGATTGCACTAGTTATGATGAAAATGCCTCCTATAAACATGTCAATTTTTCTGGAGTAGACTGGGTTTGCAAGTACGCACCAAATAGGGAAGATAGATATTGCAAGAGGCATAAGTACTTAGAAACCAAATTGTTGCAAGAAAGTCTTGATGATTGTGCTGAAAAATTCAATATTTTTTGCGCCCCTTGTGAACTTTGCAATGAACATGGTCATTTAAAGCTCCAATGCTATTTGTTTCATGATCAAGTCGTGTCCAAACATTGTGATAATTTGATTACCCTTGAGCATCATAAAGAGCTTAGCCTTATTTTGGGTTATGAAGAAATGAAACGTATAACTAAGGGTATTAATAAATTTAATCTTGATAGAGTTCTTCGTTTCGATCTAGAGAAAATATATATGTATTGTGCGGTGAATTGCATTGAAAATCCTTATACTGCCAACTACATAAAGAAAAGAAAACAAATAGAAGATGAAGAGAATACTAATGAAAGGGAAGAGACTTCCCAATACCATCATATTATTTCTTATGATGAATCGGGTAACGAGGAAGAGCCTCCTATTCAACCAATCTCATTCATAAGGAGCTCCAAAAAGAGGATTGAACCCACACATGATGTGGTGAAGAAGAAGAAAAGAAAAAGGAAGAGAGGTAAAAAGATATCTCTCCCAAATAATGATGCTCCTATTACTATTGTGCCTCATGAAAATATAATTGTGGAAGATAATGATACTTCTTATGATCTGGAAAATCTTTTTGGCACTTGCTTGGAAGAATATGATAATTGCTATACTATTGGTGCTATCCATACTATTAATGATGAGAGTGATTATGCTTATGATATGAAAAGGCCCAAGCTTGGGGAAGCTATGTTTGATGAGGATGACATATTTGAGAATATATATGCTGCAATTAATGTTTGTCCCAAGATTGGGGAAGCTATGATTAATGAAGATGATATTTTTAGTCTCCCAAGTTTTGATATGCAAGTTTATAATGATGATAGCATGCCTCCTACTTATGATGATTATTGTGATGATACTTATGCTATAAAAAGTAGTGATTATATTTATAAAACTTGTCATGGTTATGATTACCCCTTCTCTGAACATTACTCTTTTAATGTGGAAACAATTTATAGTATTCAAGTCTCTTATGATACTCCCACTATTCCGAATGAGAAGAATTTTGCTTATGTGGAGAGTAGTAAATTTTCTATGCAAGTAGATCATGAAAAGAATTATTTAGGTGCTGGTTATATTGTTGAATTCATTCATGATGCTACTGAAAAAATTATTATGAGGGAGGAATATATGCTTGTAGGAATTGCAATAATATCAAATTTCCTCTCTATGTGCTTAAAATCTTGAACTTATGCTTGTTTTGCCTTCCTATGCTAGTTGATTATTGTTCCCATAAGTTGTTTGCTCACAAAATCCCTATGCATAGGAAGTGGGTTAGGCTTAAATGTGCTAGTCATATTCTTCATGATGCTCTCTTTATGTTTCAACTCTTATCCTTTATGTGAGCATCATTGAAATCATCATGCCTAGCTAGGGGCGTTAAACGATAGCGCTTGTTGGGAGGCAACCCAATTTTATTTTAGTTCCTTGCTTTTTGTTAATGTTTAGTAATAAATAATTCATCTAGCCTCTGTTTAGATGTGGTTTTATGTGTTTAATTAGTGTTTGTGCCAAGTAGAACCTTTGGGAAGATTTGGGGGAAGTCTTTGTGATCATGCTGTAAAAAACAGAAACTTTAGCGCTCACGAGAATTGCTGCCATTTTTATTTATAGAGTGATATTTAGTTAATTATTTTTGAATATGATTAATAGGTAAATTCCTCAGGTCCAGCAATTTATTTGATAATTTTATGAGTTTCAGAAGTATATGTTTCATCCAGATTACTACAGACTGTTCTATTTTGACAGATTCTGTTTTCCATGTGTTGTTTACTTATTTTGATGAATCTATGGCTAGTAAAATAGTTTATAAACCATATAGAAGTTGGAATACAGTAGGTTTAACACCAATATAAATAAAGAATGAGTTCATTACAGTACCTTGAAGTGGTGATTTATTTTCTTATACTAACGGAGCTTATGAGTTTTCTGTTAAGTTTTGTGTTGTGAAGTTTTCAAGTTTTGGGTAAGGATCCGATGGACTATGGAATAAGGAGTGGAAAGAGCCTAAGCTTGGGGATGCACAAGGCACCCCAAGGTAATATTCAAGGATAACCAAGAGCCTAAGCTTGGGGATGCCCCGGAAGGCATCCCCTCTTTCGTCTTCGTTCATCGGTAACTTTACTTGGAGCTATATTTTTATTCGCCACATGATATGTGTTTTGCTTGGAGCGTCAATTTATTTTATTAGAATTTGCTTGATGTTATTTAGAACAATGTTTTGCATCTTTTATTTCAATAAAAGTGGCATTGATAGCCTTTACTATGCCTATTTTAGAAGTCCACATGTTGTTGTTTGAAAACAGAAAGTTTACCGCTGTTGCAATAATTCCCTAGAAAAGTCAGAATGTTATAAAATATTGCAACCTTTTGCATATTAAGCTCTGATAAATTTACTACAGTGGGAATTTTCTTTCATAATTTTTGGAGCTAGGGAAGTATGGATGTTGCAGCATTCTTTACAGACTATCCTGTTTAGGCAGATTGATGTTATGTTTGCATTGTTTGCATATGTTTGCTTCTTTAATGATTCTATTTGAGGATACGACTATTAAATATGCAGAGGCATTTAGTATTAAATGTTGAATAATAATTTTAGTGATTTTCTACAGTAGAGTATGATAAGGTTTTTGCAATGGTTTATACTAACTTATCTTACGAGTCCTTGTTGAGTTTTGTGTGGATGAAGCTTTTGAGATTTAGGGAGACCGTGATATGAGAGGAATTAAGGAGACATGAAAGCTCAAGCTTGGGGATACCCAAGGCACCCCAAGATAATATTTCAAGAAGTCTCAAGCATCTAAGCTTGGGGATGCCCCGGTTGGCATCCCACCTTTCTTCTTCAACAACTATCGGTTAGTATCGGTTGATCCTAAGTTTTTGCTTCTTCACATGATGTTTGCTATTCTTAGATGTCATTTTATTTTGCTTTGCTTGCTGTTTGAATAGAATACCAAGATCTGAAATTATTAAATGTTAGAGAGTCTTCACATAGTTGCATAATTATTCGACTACTCATTGATCTTCACTTATATCTTTTAGAGCATGGTGGTAGTTTTATTTTGAAGAAATAGATGAACTCTCATGCTTCACTTATATCATTCTGAGAGTCTTAAATAGCATGGTAATTTGCTTAAAATCCTAATATGCTAGGTATTCAAGAATAATAAAATTCTCTTATGAGTGTGTTGAATACTATGAGAAGTTTGATACTTGATAATTGTTTTGAGATATGGAGATGGTGATATTAGAGTTATGCTAGTTGAGTAGTCGTGAATTTGAGAAATACTTGTGTTGAAGTTTGTGATTCCCGTAGCATGCACGTATGGTGAACCGTTATGTGATGAAGTCGGAGCATGATTTATTTATTGATTGTCTTCCTTATGAGTGGCGGTCGGGGACGAGCGATGGTCTTTTCCTACCAATCTATCCCCCTAGGAGCATGCGCGTAATACTTTGCTTTGATAACTTCTAGATTTTTGCAATAAGTATATGAGTTCTTTATGACTAATGTTGAGTCCATGGATTATACGCACTCTCACCCTTCCACCTTTGCTAGCCTCCCTAATACCGCGCACTTTTCGCCGGTATCATACACCTACCATATACCTTCCTCAAAACAGCCACCATACCTACCTATTATGGCATTTCCATAGTCATTCCGAGATATATTGCCATGCAATTTTCCACCATTCCGTTCATCATGACACATTCATCATTGTCATATTGCTTAGCATGATCATGTAGTTGACATAGTATCTGTGGCAAAGCCACTGTTCATGATTCTTTCATACTTGTCACTCTTGATTCATTGCATATCCCAGTACACCGCCGGAGGCATTCATATAGAGTCATACTTTGTTCTAGTATCGAGTTGTATCATTGAGTTGTAATAAATAGAAGTGTGATGATCATCATTCAATAGAGCATTGTCCCAAAAAAAAGAGAAAGGCCATAAAAAAGAAAGGCCAAATAAAAAAATAAAGGCCAAATAAAAAAAAGAAAGGCCAAATAAAAAAAGGGGGCCAATGCTACTATCCTTTTACCACACTTGTGCTTCAAAGTAGCACCATGATCTTTATGATAGAGAGTCTCCTATGTTGTCACTTTCATATACTAGTGGGAATATTTCATTATAGAACTTGGCTTGTATATTCCAATGATGGGCTTCCTCAAAATGCCCTAGGTCTTCGTGAGCAAGCAAGTTGGATGCACACCCACTAGTTTCTTTTGTTGCGCTTTCATACACTTATAGCTCTAGTGCATCCGTTGCATGGCAATCCCTACTCACTCACATTGATATCTATTGATGGGCATCTCCATAGCCCATTGATATGCCTAGTTGATGTGAGACTATCTTCTCCTTTTTGTCTTCTCCACAACCACCATTCTATTCCACCTATAGTGCTATGTCCATGGCTCACGCTCATGTATTGCGTGAAGATTGAAAAAGTTTGAGAACAACAAAAGTATGAAACAATTGCTTGGCTTGTCATCGGGGTTGTGCATGATTTAAATATTTTGTGTGGTGAAGATGGAGCATAGCTAGACTATATGATTTTGTAGGGATAACTTTCTTTGGCCATGTTATTTTGAGAAGACATGATTGCTTAGTTAGTATGCTTGAAGTATTATTATTTTTATGTCAATATGAACTTTTGTCTTGAATCTTATGGATCTGAATATTCATATCACAAGTAAGAAGAATTACATTGAAATTATGCCAACTAGCATTCCACATCAAAAATCATCTTTTTATCATTTACCTACTCGAGGACGAGCAGGAATTAAGCTTGGGGATGCTTGATACGTCTCCAACGTATCTATAATTTTTGATTGATCCATGCTATATTATCTACTGTTTTGGGCAATATTGGGCTTTATTGTCCACTTTTATATTACTTTTGGGACTAACCTATTAACCGGAGGCCCAGCCCAGATTTGTTGTTTTATGCCTATTTTAGTGTTTTGAAGAAAAGGAATATCAGGCGGAGTCGAAACGGAACGAAATCAACTGGAGAAGTTATTTTTGGAAGGAAACACACCTGATGGACTTGGACCCCACGTCAGAAGATACGGGAGCTGCCCACGAGGGTGGGGGCACCCCCCCCTAGGGCGCGCCCCCTGCCTCGTGGGGCCCCCGTGGCTCCCCTGACGTGCTTCTTCCGCCTATATAACTCCATATACCCTAAAACTTCCAGAACGAACAATAGATCGGGAGTTCTACCGCCAGAAGCCTCCGTAGCCACCAAAAGTCAATCAGGACGCTGTTCCGGCACCCTGCCAGAGGGGCGAACCCTCACCGGTGGCCATCTTCATCATCCCGGCGCTCTCCATGACGAGGAGGGAGTAGTTCTCCCTCGGGGCTGAGGGTATGTACCAGTAGCTATGTGTTTGATCTAAGAGGGTATGAACGTCGAGATCAAACACATAGCTACTAGTACATACCCTCAGCCCTGAGGGAGAACTACTCCCTCCTCGTCATGGAGAGCACCGGGATGATGAAGATGTCCACCGTAGAGGGATTGCCCCCTCCGGCAGGGTGCCATAACGGGTCTAGATTGGTTTTCGGTGGCTACGGAGGCTTCTAGCGGCGGAACTCCCTATCTATTGTGCTCCCCGATAGTTTTAGGGTATATGGATATATATAGGCAGAAGAAATACATCAGGGGAGCCACGAGGGGCCCACGAGGAGGAGGGCGCGCCCAGGGGGTGGGCGCGCCCCCTGCCTCGTGCCTTCCTTGTTGCTTCCCTTACGTACACTCCAAGTCTTCTGGGTTGCTTCCGTTCCAAAAATAAGTTCCGTGAAGTTTCAGGTCAATTGGACTCCGTTTGATTTTCCTTTTCTGCGGTACTCTAAAACAAGGAAAAACAGAAACTGGCACTGGGCTCTGGGTTAATAGGTTAGTCCCAAAAATCATATAAAATAGCATATAAATGCATATAAAACATCCAATGTTGATAATATAATAGCATGGAACAATCAAAAATTATAGATACGCTGGAGACGTATCAGCATCCCCAAGCTTAATTCCTGCTCGTCCTCGAGTAGGTAAATGATAAAAACAGAATTTTTGATGTGGAATGCTACCTAACATATTCATCATGTATTTCTCTTTATTGTAGCAAGAATATTCATATCCATAAGATTCAAGACAAAAGTTTAATGTTGACATAAAAATAATAATACTTCAAGCATACTAACTAAGCAATCATGTCTTCTCAAAATAACATGGCCAAAGAAAGTTCATCCCTACAAAATCATATAGTTTAGTCATGCTCCATTTTCATCACAGAAGAATGCTCTCATCATGCACAACCCCGATGACAAGCCAAACAATTGTTTCATACTTTAGTAATCTCAAACTTTTTTCAACTTTCACGCAATACATGAGCGTGAGCCATGGATATAGCACTATGGGTGGAATAGAATATAATGAGGGGGTTATGTGGAGAAGACAAAAAGGATAAAGTCTCACATCGATGCGGCTAATCAATGGGCTATGGAGATGCCCATCAATTGATGTCAATGCAAGGAGTAGGGATTGCCATGCAACAGATGCACTAGAGCTATAAATGTATGAAAGCTCAACAAAAGAAACTAAGTGGGTGTGCATCCAACTTGCTTGCTCACAAAGACCTAGGGCACTTGAGGAGGCCCATTGTTGGAATATACAAGCCAAGTTCTATAATGAAAATTTCCCACTAGTATATGAAAGTGACAAAACAAGAGACTCTCTATCATGAAGATCATGGTGCTACTTTGAAGCACAAGTGTGAAAAAAAGGATAGTAGCATTGTCCATTATATTATTTTTATTTTTTATTTTTTATTTGGCCTTTCTTTTTTTGGGACAATGCTCTATTGATGATGATCATCACTCTTCTATTTATTTACAACTCATAGATTACAACTCGATACTAGAACAAAGTATGACTCTATATGAATGCCTCCGGCGGTGTACCGGGATGGGCAATGAATCAAGAGTGACATGTATGATAAATTATGCATGGTGGCTTTGCCACAAATACGATGTCAACTACATGATCATGCAAAGTAATATGACAATGATGATGCGTGTCATAATAAACGGAACGGTGGAAAGTTGCATGGCAATATATCTCGGAATGGCTACGGAAATGCCATAATAGGTAGGTATGGTGGCTGTTTTGAGGAAGATATAAGGAGGTTTATGTGTGAAAGAGTGTATCATATCACGGGGTTTGGATGCACCGGCGAAGTTTGCACCAACTCTCAACGTGAGAAAGGGCAATGCACGGTACCGAAGAGGCTAGCAATGATGGAACGGTGAGTGTGCGTATAATCCATGGACTCAACATTAGTCATAAAGAACTCACATACTTATTGCAAAAATCTACAAGTCATCCAAAACCAAGCACTACGCGCATGCTCCTAGGGGGATAGATTGGTAGGAAAAGACCATCGCTCGTCCCCGACCGCCACTCATAAGGAAGACAATCAAAGAACACCTCATGTTTCAAATTTGTTACATAACATTTACCATACGTGCATGCTATGGGACTTGCAAACTTCAACACAAGCATTTCTCAAATTCACAACTACTCAACTAGCACGACTTTGATATTATTACCTCCATATCTCAAAACAATCATCAAGTATCAAACTTCTCTTAGCATTTAATGCACTTATATGAAAGTTTTTATTACATCCCTCTTGGATGCCCATCATATTAGGACTAGTTTCATAACCAAAGCAAATTACCATGCTGTTTAAGACTCTCAAAATAATATAAGTGAAGTAGGAGAGAGATCAATTATTTCTTCAAAATAAAACCACCACCGTGCTCTAATAAGATATAAGTGAAGCACTAGAGTAAATGACAAACTACTCCGAAAGATATAAGTGAAGATCAATGAGTAGTCGAATAATCATGCAACTATGTGAAGACTCTCTAACATTTAATAATTTCAGATCTTGGTATTTTATTCAAACAGCAAGCAAAACAAAAGTAAATAAAATGACGCTCCAAGCAAAACACATATCATGTGGCGAATAAAAATATAGCTCCAAGTAAAGTTACCGATGGAAGTAGACGAAAGAGGGGATGCCTTCCGGGGCATCCCCAAGCTTAGGCTATTGGTTGTCCTTGAATATTACCTTGGGGTGCCTTGGGCATCCCCAAGCTTAGGCTCTTGCCACTCCTTATTCCATAGTCCATCAAATCTTTACCCAAAACTTAAAAACTTCACAACACAAAACTTAACAGAAAACTCGTAAGCTCCGTTAGCGAAACAAAACAAAACACCACTTCAAGGTACTGTAATGAACTCATTCTTAATTTATATTGGTGTTAAACCTACTGAATTGCAACTTCTATATGGTTTATAAACTCTTTTACTAGCCATAGATTCATTAAAATAAGCAAACAACACACGAAAACAGAATCTGTCAAAAACAGAACAGTCTGTAGTAATCTGTAACTAACATAAACTTCTGGAACCCCAAAAATTCTAAAATAAATTGCTGGACGTGAGGAATTTATCTATTAATCATCTTCAAAAATAATTAACTAAATAGCACTCTCTAATAAAACGTGGCAGCAATTCTCGTGAGCGCTAAAGTTTCTGTTTTTTACAGCAAGATCAACAAGACTTTCCCCAAGTCTTCCCAATGGTTCTACTTGGCACAAACACTAATTAAAACATAAAAAAATCAATAATAACAGAGGATAGATAAAATATTTATGACTAAACAGGGGCAAAAAGCAAGAAATAAAAATAAAGTTGGGTTGCCTCCCAACAAGCGCTAACATTTAACGCCCCTAGCTAGGCATGATGATTTCAATGTTGCTCACATAAAAGATAAGAATTGTAACATAAAGATGGCATCATGAATAATATGACTAGCACATTTAAGACTAACCCACTTCCTATGCATAGGGATTTTGTGAGCAAACAACTTATGTGACAAGAATCAACTTGCATAGGAAGGTAAAACAAGCATAACTTCATAACTTTAAGCACATAGAGAGGAAACTTGTTATTATTGCAATTCCTACAAGCATATATTCCTCCCTCATAATAATTCTCAGTAGCATCATGAATGAATTCAACAATATAACCGGCACCTAAAGCATTATTTTCATGATGTATAAGCATAGAATTTTTATTACTCTCCACATAAGCAAAATTCTTCTCATTAGGAATAGTGGGAGTATCATAAGAGACTCGAATACTATAAATTGTTTCCACATTAAAAGAGTAATGTTCAGAAAAGGGGTAATCATAATCATGACAAGTTTTATAAATATAATCATCACTACTTTTTATAGCATATGTTTCATCACAATAATCATCATAAGTAGCAACTTTGTTCTCATCATAATCAATTGAAACCTCTTCCAAGATAGTGGAATCATTACTAAATAAAGTCATGACCTCTCCAAATCCACTTTCATAAATATAATCATCATAAGTAGGAGGCATGCTATCATCATTATAAATTTGCATATGAAAACTTGGGAGACTAAAAATATCATCTTCATTAAACGTAGCATCCCCAAGCTTGGGCCTTTTCATATCATAAGCATAATCACCCTCATCATTAATAGTATAGATAGCACCAATAGTATAGCAATTATCATATTCTTCCAAGCAAGTGCCAAAAACATTTTCAAGATTATAAGAAGTATCATTATCTTCCCAATCATAATCATCACAACAAGCAATAGGCATAACAAGATCATCATCAAGTGCATCATCTTCCACAATTATATTTTCATGAGGCACAATGGTAATAGGAGCAACATTATTTGGGAGAGATATGTTTTTACCTCTCTTCCTTTTTATTTTCTCCTTCTTCACCACATCATGTGTGGGTTCAATCCTCTTTTTAGAGCTCCTTATTAATGAGATTGGTTGAATAGAAGGCTCCTCCTCGTTACCTGATTCATCATAAGAAATAATAGGAGGATATTGGGAAGTCTCTTCCCTTTAATTAGTATTCTCTTCATCCTCTATTTGTTTTCTTTTCTTATGTAATTGGCAATATAAGGATTTTCAATACAATTCACCGCACAATACATATAAATTTCTTCTAGATCAAAGTTAAGAACTCTATAAAGGGCAAATTCCTGAATAACCTTAGTTATACGTTTCATTTCTTCATAACCCAAGAGCAAATTAAGTTCATTATGATGTGCAAGACAAATCAAGTCATCACAATTTTTGGACACGATACGATCATGAAACAATTTGCATTGGGTACTGAAATGATCATGTTCATTGCAAAGTTCACAAGTACGGCTAAGAAAATTTAAATTTTCAGCACAAGCTTCTAGCCTTTCTTGCAACCATTTAGTTTCTAAATGCTTATGCCTCTTACAATATCTATCTTCCCTATTTGGTGTGTACTTGCAAACCCAATGCACTCCACAAAAATTGACATGTTTATAGGAAACATCTTCATCATAACTAGTGCAATCATCATTAGTACTATGGATATTCAAGGACTTCATACTAACAACATTGCAATCATGCTCATCATTCAAAGATTTAGTGCCAAACATTTTAATGCATTCTTCTTCTAACACTTAAGCACAATTATCGGAATCCTTATTTTCATGATAGATATTAAAAAGATGAAGCATATGAGGTAACCTTAATTCCATTTTTTGTAGTTTTATTTTATAGACTAAACTAGTGATAAAACACGAAACAAAAAGATTCGATTGCAAGATCTGAAGATATACCTTCAAGCGCTAACCTCCCCGGCAACGGCGCCAGAAAAGAGTTTGATGTCTACTACACAACCTTCTTCTTGTAGACGTTGTTGGGCCTCCAAGTGCAGAGGTTTGTAGGACAGTAGCAAATTTCCCTCAAGTGGATGACCTAAGGTTTATCAATTCATAGGAGGCGTAGGATGAAGATGGTCTCTCTCAAGCAACCCTGCAACCAAATAACAAAGAGTCTCTTGTGTCCCCAACACACCCAATACAATGGTAAATTGTATAGGTGCACTAGTTCGGCGAAGAGATGGTGATACAAGTGGTATATGGATGGTAGATAATAGTTTTTGTAATCTGAAAATATAAAAACAGCAAGGTAACGAATGATAAAAGTGAGCGTAAACGGTATTGCAATGTGTTGAAACAAGGCCTAGGGTTCATACTTTCACTAGTGCAAGTCCTCTCGACAATAATAACATAATTGGATCATATAACTATCCCTCAACATGCAACAAAGAGTCACTCCAAAGTCACTAGCTAATAGCGGAGAACAAATGAAGAGATTATGGTAGGGTACGAAACCACCTCAAAGTTATTCTTTCCAATCAATCCGTTGGGCTATTCCTATAAGTGTCACAAACAGCCCTAGAGTTCATACTAGAATAACACCTTAAGACACAAATCAACCAAAACCCTAATGTCACCTAGATACTCCAATGTCACCTCAAGTATCCGTGGGTATGATTATACGATATGCATCACACAATCTCAGATTCATCTATTCAACCAACACATAGAACCTCAAAGAGTGCCCCAAAGTTTCTACCGGAGAATCACGACGAAAACGTGTGCCAACCCCTCTGCATAGGTTCATGGGCGGAACCCGCAAGTTGATCACCAAAACATACATCAAGTGAACCACATGATATCCCATTGTCACCACAGATACGCACGGCAAGACATACATGAAGTGTTATCAAATCTTTAAAGACTCAATCCAATAAGATAACTTCGAAGGGGAAACTCAATCCATTACAAGAGAGTAGAGGGGGAGGAGAAACATCATAAGATCCAACTATAATAGCAAAGCTCGCGATACATTAAGATCGTGCCAAATCAAGAACACGAGAGAGAGAGAGAGAGAGATCAAACACATAGCTACTGGTACATACCCTCAGCCTCGAGGGAGAACTACTCCATCCTTGTCATGGAGAGCACCGGGATGATGAAGATGTCCACCGTAGAGGGATTGCCCCCTCCAGCAAGGTGCCGGAACGGGTCTAGATTGGTTTTCGGTGGCTACGGAGGCTTCAGGAGGTGGAACTCTCGATCTATTGTGCTCCCCGATAGTTTTAGGGTATATGGATATATATAGGCGGAAGAAATACATCAGGGGAGCCATGAGGGTGGAGGGCGCCCCCTGCCTCATGCCTTCCTCGTTGTTTCCCTTACGTACACTCCAAGTCTTCTAGGTTGCTTCCGTTCCAAAAATAAGTTCCGTGAAGTTTCAGGTCAATTGGACTACGTTTGATTTTCCTTTTCTGCGATACTCTAAAACAAGGAAAAAACAGAAACTGGCACCGGGCTCTGGGTTAATAGGTTAGTACCAAAAATCATATAAAATAGCATATAAATGCATATAAAACATCCAAGGTTGATAATATACTAGCATGGAACAATCAAAAATTATAGATATGTTGGAGACGTATCAGAATCCCACCCGGACACGGAACAAAGTCTTCAATCTTGTATCTTCATAGTCCAACAGTCCTGCCAAAGTATATAGTCCGACTGTCAGAGGACCCCCTAATCCAGAACTCCCTCAGTAGCCCCTGAACCAGGCTTCAATGATGATGAGTCCGGCGCGAAGATTGTCTTCGGCATTGCAAGGCGGGTTCCTTCTCCGAATACTCCATAGAAGATTTTGAACACAAGGATCGTGTCCGGCTCTGCAAAGCAAATTCCACATACCACCGTAGAGAGTATATTATTCCACAAATCCAATCTGCTAGCAACTTTTCATAACGTGACGTCCTGCCGTGGCCCAGTCATTACGAACCGCTTTTCCCTGCCTGCCATTGCACGTGTTGCGAGGCAGTTTTGTTGGCACATCTTGTCGAAGCAGAGATCGTGTCCCCTTATTATGGGATTCTCATCAATACGGGTGTGGGTAACCCAACCGTGCTTGTTAGTATGACTCCTCGATTTTAAGCAAGTTCCAAACGGGCATGTGGAGGACGCTTGATATTCGCCCTCTTTATAAAGGGGACAAGGCCTGTCCTTTTCTTCTCGCGCTCGATACTTCCCTTCCCCACCTTGAGTTCCAACACCCAAGGCTCAGGCTAAGTGCTTCAGACCTTCAACCATGTCCGGATCCAACCTTCAAGGCCAGTGGATGGCTTCCTCTGTCACAGAGGTGGACATTAAGAAGCTAAGGGAAGCCAGGTATCTGACCGCCGAAATCTCGCACAGGCTGCCTGCTCAAGGGCAGGTTATCCCTACTCCCGAACCCAACAAGAGCGTTGTATTTGTTTCCCACTTCCTCGAGGGCTAGTTTTTAGTCTTGATCCCTTTGTTAGAGGGCTTATATGCTATTACGGGCTCGATTTCCACAATCTAGCCCCAGATCCCATCCTTCACACCTCGTCATTTATCGTCGTGTGTGAGGCCTTCCTCTGCATCACCCCACACTTTGGCTTATGGCTCAAGACCTTCAATGTGAAGTCAAAGATGATCGATGGGCGACACGCAGAATGCGGAGGCGCCACAATAGAAAAGGCGTCGATGCCCCTTGGCCAAAGGGTTCCTTCCCGGAGGCGTCCAACTTATGGCAGCGGGAGTGGTTTTACATCACAGCTCCCTGGAGTACTAAGTGGGTAGCTCCCCCCGCCTTCCGTTCGGGCCCCCGCCGCAACTGGCGTCATGGGTCAACAAGGGGCTGGACTGGGGGGCAGTTAATGACGTGCCGACATTGCAGAGTCGCATCCGAGATCTCCTCAAGAGAGATGTCAGCCTTGTCAAGGTAATGCAAGTCATGCTAGTTCGTCGGGTCCTGCCATGCCAACGTCAATCTCTCCGCATATGGGAGTTCAACCCGGAAGGACCGCGAACTATTCAGCAGTTCTTCGGCATGACGCTCGAAGAGATGTATGGATTGTTCTTCGGATCACGAATAAAGTGTCCGGATACCACCGAGGATGCGGGTCTCAACTACAACCGTCCAGATACCCAAGTGAGTAGTTATGCGGCCGAACATGCAATCTTTTTATTTGTCCCAACATCATTCTGAAAAAATTGCTCTTGGCCAGGACTGGGTAAGAAAGGCGAAGATGATCAGGTGTCCGGACCCCCTTCCCAAAGGCTCACCGGATCCTGTACTAGCCAGGATGCTTGAGCACGCACTTTATCAAGTGCCATCAGGGGAAGATGAAGGGGGGAATAAAGAAGCCGAAAGCGGGCCTCACACATCACTCATCCAAACCGGGGGAACTAATGTCTCCATGAAGGAGGATAATCGGGGAGGAGAATCTAGAATCCCCTCTCCCCAAGGAAGGAAAAGGACCACCTCTGAAGACTTGGAAGCGAAGGTTTCCAAACGAGGGAAAAACCTTCGCCAGGGGGGCCTACCCCGGAGGGCGTCCTTACCGCACAGTGCCCGCAAGGGGGCCAGCCCTCCACCGAACTGTAAGTGAATCAAGAGTACTTTTGGTAAATATATCCTGCTTTATCTCTAAGGACAATAACCGAGACATATATCTTGCAGTCCGGCTCATAGCCCTTCTCAACAGAGTTCGTCTTCGGGGGATCTTCTTCCGGAGATGATGGAGAGTGAAACGCCTCCCCCTGCCTCCCCGCCTCCTGGGGCGGACGACCCTGAGGTGTCATCACGGAGGGTTTCTCCTGATCCGCCAAGGCCAGAAGGTAACCCTTCGGCCACCTGAAGTCCGGAATATTCGTCTCCTACGGAGAGCAACAGAAAGAGTCCGAGACTGTCCTGTGGGTAACCAGACGCACTGATGAGTCTTTTGGAGAAAGCGGCTATTTCAGAGGCGCATCGTACTTTAATGGGTACGGTGGTTGAGAGGATTTGCTTCACCAAAAGTGGGTTGCATGAAGCTTTTGTGAGTCTACTAAGAGGCTTTGAGGTACGCAAAGTAATATATATATTTTTTGATGGTATCGCACACGCTAGGTGTGCTCTATACAGATAGTAGCCCCTGAGACTCTGGTTGCTGTCCAGGGGCGGCAAACAGAGGATCGTAGTCCTAGCTAATGATCGCGCTGCTTTCATGTGCGGGCGGCAGACAGTCCAGTGGCTGACCAGACTGCTGAGTTGGCCAGAATGAGACGGCAACTTGACACGGCAGATGCCGACATTGCGCTTGTGAACAAGCGGCTTGACGAGGCACAGGGTATGTATTTTCGGGTGGTCAACAAATATTAAGAGGAGCATGATGCTAATATCTATAATATGTTGTGACTGCAGATGGAGCTGCCACCGTGGAGACCCTTTGGGCAGAACTTGCCCGAGCCAAGGAACAAGCCAGGAGGAGTGAAGCGCCCGCCCTAAAGGCGGCCGAAGACTTAAGAGCCGAATAGGCTGCTCATCGCAAGAGCGAAGATAAAATAGCCAAGATGGCTGATGAGCTGAAAGATGCCGCCGGCCGATATGAGCTTCTTGAAAAGGAAAGCCAAGCGAGAGCGGCTGACCTGAAGAAAGTAATGGAAGCAGCCAAGGAAACCCATTATGAAATTAGAGCGACGAAGGAGGAGCTCCGTCAAGCCGGAGATATCACGGCTGGGAAGCCCTTTTTGTTACGGACGAAGTTCGAAGATCCGAAGTATGCCCCTTTGGGTCAATTATGGAGTGCTGCAGACGCGTATTCGGACTTGGCAATGAGTGATGCTGATGCGACTGCATTTTTCAAAGATCAAAAAGATCATGAAGTGGAAAAGTTGTTCTGGTCGCAGTTCAGTGCTTCAACGCGTCCGCTGCTGTTAAATGAGCAAATGGCAGAGTGGGCTGAGCTCCATAGGTTGTCCGGGCTTGCCATGAGATCTGTCGTGGACATCTTTGGCCGGAAGGACCAAGGCCGAATAGTTATTTTAGTTTAGTGCAACGATTCCTTGGTGCTGTGCCGCATATCGATGTTGTAAAGAGGTCGGCGTGCATAGAGGGTGCGCGGATGGCTCTTGCCCGTGTTAAGACATACTGGGCAAAGATGGATGCCAGCGCTATTGCAAACCAGGGTCCGACCGTAGGCCAGGTCTCGGTCGAGCACTATTTTGAAGAAGTCCTAGAAGGTGCTCGTTTAATAGAGGCTCAGTGCTCGAAGAGTATTATGTTCGAGTTACATGTATCCCAATTGTAAAAACAATGCTATTCGGGTTATAAAGGTTGTGTTTATACTTTTTCCTGGAAGTATTATGATGCCTCCTGTGCGGCCGTTTTATGTATGTATATAACCTAGAAGTTTGCAGTCGTCGGCTTCAGCCCCCACGCATATAATGCGGGGGTGTTCGGAAAAGCGTGTATTCACACTTGATCCAACGTCTTGGTCCATTAAGGAGGTGATAGCGCGGCGAACAAGGCAATCAGACTATATTGCTTTAACACTTTCACTTAGCCATAGGAGTTTGACAGTGGGGCTACTATATAGCCCCTGGTACTTCCGCGCTTGTCCGAATATGGTGTGCGTACATACATGACCGGGAAACTGGTACTTCGTTAATGCGGAGGAATCGCGAAGATTCCGCTGAGTTCTCGAGTGGTTGACCAGTCTCGCGCTTTATCATGACAGTCAGTTTTCGGCTTTCTCTACTGAGGTGCTCATCCAGATGAACCAGGGCACAATCGCAGTAGTTCTCCCGGTTCCACCTTAGCCGATAGAGCGGAACGTAAGGTAGCAAAACACGAGAGCCGGGAAAACCCAACTATTGACCAAAGACATGATTCGGAGTTGATGCATATAAGGCCAAACTCGCGACACCGAACACTCCCTAAGGTATTCGGTCTTTACAATGCATAATGGGCTGAGTAATGATGTCTACTACACAACCTTCTTCTTGTAGACGTTGTTGGGCCTCCAAGTGCAGAGGTTTGTAGGACAGTAGCAAATTTCCCTCAAGTGGATGACCTAAGGTTTATCAATCCGTAGGAGGCACAGGATGAAGATGTTCTCTCTCAAGTAACCCTGCGACCAAATAACAAAGAGTCCCTTGTGTCCCCAACACACCCAATACAATGGTAAATTGTATAGTCGCACTAGTTCGGCGAAGAGATGGTGATACAAGTGGTATATGGATAGTAAATATGAGTATTTGTAATCTGAAATTATAAAAACAGCAAGGTAGCAAGTGATAAAAGTGAGCGTAAACAGTATTGCAATGATGGTAAACAAGGCCTAGGGTTCATACTTTCGCTAGTGTAAGTTCCCTCAACAATACTAACATAATTGGATCACATAACTATCCCTCAACATGCAACAAAGATTCACTCCAAAGTCACTAATAGCGGAGAACAAACGAAGAGATTATGGTAGGGTACGAAACCACCTCAAAGTTATTCTTTCCAATCAATCCGGTGGGCTATTCCTATAAATGTCACAAACAGCCCTAGAGTTCATACTAGAATAACACCTTAAGACACAAATCAACCAAAACCCTAATGTCACCTAGATACTCCAATGTCACCTCAAGTATCCGTGGGTATGATTATACGATATGCATCACACAATCTCAGATTCATCTATTCAACCAACACAAAGGACCTCAAAGAGTGCCCCAAAGTTCTACCGGAGAATCACGACGAAAACGTGTGCCAACCCCTATGCATAGGTTCCCAATGTCACAAAACCCGCAAGTTGATCACCTTAACATACATCAAGTGGCACGTGGTATCCCATTGTCACCACAGATATCCATGGCAAGACATACATCAAGTCTTCTCAAGTCTTTAGAGACTCAATCCGATAAGATTACTTCAAGGGGAAAACTTAATTCATTACAAGAGAGTAGAGGGGGGAAGAAACATCATATTATCCAACTAAAATAGCAAAGCTCGCGATACATCAAGATCGTGCCAAATCAAGAACGCGCGCGAGAGAGAGAGATCAAACACATAGCTACTGGTACATACCCTCAGCCCCGAGGGAGAACTACTCCCTCCTCGTCATGGAGAGCACCGGGATGATGAAGATGGCCACCGATGAGGGTTCCCCCCTCCGGCAGGGTGCCGAAACAGGGTCCCGATTGACTTTTGGTGGCTACGGAGGCTTCTAGCGGCGGAACTCCCGATCTATCTTTCGTTCTAGAAGTTTTAGGTCATGTAGGTATATATGGGTGCAGGAGGTACGTCAGGGGAGCCACGAGGGCCCCACGAGACAGGGGGGCACGCCCCCCACCCTCGTGAGCACCTCATTCCTTCCTTAACTTGGGGTCCAAGTCCATCAAGGGTGTTTCCTTCCAAAAATAACTTCTCCAGTTGATTTCATTCCGTTTCGACTCTATCTGATATTCCTTTTCTTCGAAACACTAAAATAGGCATAAAACAGCAAATCTGGGCTGGGCCTCAAGTTAATAGGTTAGTCCCAAAAATAATATAAAAGTGGATAATAAAGCCCAATATTTCCCAAAACAGTAGATAATATAGCATGGAGCAATCAAAAATTACAGATACGTTGGAGACGTATCAAGCATCCCCAAGCTTAATTCCTGCTCGTCCTCAAGTAGGTAAATGATAAAAAGATAATTTTTGATGTGGAATGCTAGTTGGCATAATTTCAATGTAATTCTTCCTACTTGTGATATGAATATTCAGATCCAGAAGATTGAAGACAAAAGTTCATATTGACATAAAAATAATAATACTTCAAGCATACTAATAAAGTAATTATGTCTTCTCAAAATAACATGGCCAAAGAAAGTTATCCCTACAAAATCATATAGTCTGGCTATGTTCCATCTTCACCACACAAAATATTTAAATCATGCACAACCTCGATGACAAGCCAAGCAATTGTTTCATACTTTTGATGTTCTCAAACTTTTTCAATCTTCACGCAATACATGAGCGTGAGCCATGGACATAGCACTATAGGTGGAATAGAATGGTGGTTGTGGAGAAGACAAAAAGGGAGAAGATAGTCTCACATCGACTAGGTGTATCAACGGGCTATGGAGATGCCCATCAATAGATATCAATGTGAGTGAGTAGGGATTTCCATGCAACGGATGCACTAGAGCTATAAGTATATGAAAGCTCAATAAAAGAAACTAGTGGGTGTGCATCCAACTCGCTTGCTCACAAAGACCTAGGGCATTTTGAGGAAGCCCATCATTGGAATATACAAGCCAAGTTCTATAATGAAAGATTCCCACTAGTATATGAAGTGACAACATAGGAGACTCTCTATCATGAAGATCATGGTGCTACTTTGAAGCACAAGTGTGGTAAAAGGATAGTAGTATTGCCCCTTCTCTCTTTTCTCTCATTTTTTTATTTGGGCCTTCTCTTTTTTATGGCCTCTTTTCTTTCTCCTTTTTTGGGCTTCTTTGGCCTCTTTTATTTATTTTTCGTCCGGAGTCTCATCCCGACTTGTGGGGGAATCATAGTCTCCATCATCCTTTCCTCACTGGGACAATGCTCTAATAATGATGATCATCACACTTTTATTTACTTACAACTCAAGAATTACAACTCGATACTTAGAACAAGATATGACTCTATATGAATGCCTCCAGTGGTGTACCGGGATGTGCAATGATGCATGAGTGACATGTATGAAAGAATTATGAACGGCGGCTTTGCCACAAATACAATGTCAACTACATGATCATGCTAAGCAATATGACAATGATGAAGCGTGTCATAATAAACGGAATGGTGGAAAGTTTCATGGCAATATGTCTCGGAATGGCTATGGAAATGCCATGATAGGTAGGTATGGTGGCTGTTTTGAGGAAGGTATATGGTGGGTTTATGGTACCGGCGAAAGTTGCGCGGTACTAGAGAGGCTAGCAATGGTGGAAGGGTGAGAGTGCGTATAATCCATGCACTCAATATTAGTCATAAAGGACTCATATACTTATTGCAAAAATCAAGAAGTTATCAAAGAAAAGTATTTCACGCATGCTCCTAGGGGGATAGATTGGTAGGAAAAGACCATCGCTCGTCCCCGACCGCCACTCATAAGGAAGACAATCAATAAATAAATCATGCTCCGACTTCATCACATAACGGTTCACCATACGTGCATGCTACGGGAATCACAAACTTCAACACAAGTATTTATCAAATTCACAACTACTCAACTAGCATGACTCTAATATCACCATCTCCATATCTCAAAATAATTATCAAGTATCAAACTTCTCCTAGTATTCAACACACTCATAAGAGAATTTTATTATTCTCGAATACCTAGCATATTAGGATTTTAAGCAAATTACCATGCTATTAAGACTCTCAGAATGATATAAGTGAAGCATGAGAGTTCATCTATTTCTTCAAAATAAAACTACCACCATGCTCTAAAAGATATAAGTGAAGCTCTAGAGCAAATGACAAAGTACTCAGAAAGATATAAGTGAAGATCAATGAGTAGTCGAATAATTATGCAACTATGTGAAGACTCTCTAACATTTAATAATTTCAGATCTTGGTATTCTATTAAAACAGCAAGCAAAGCAAAAGAAAATGACATTCTAAGAATAGCAAACATCATGTGAAGAAGCAAAAACTTAGGATCAACCGATACTAACCGATAGTTGTTGAAGAAGAAAGGTGGGATGCCAACCGGGGCATCCCCAAGCTTAGATGCTTGAGACTTCTTGAAATATTATCTTGGGGTGCCTTGGGCATCCCCAAGCTTGAGCTTTTGTGTCTCCTTAATTCCTCTCATATCACGGTCTCCCTAAATCTCAAAAGCTTCATCCACACAAAACTCAACAAGGACTCGTGAGATAAGTTAGTATAAACCATTGCCAAAACCTTATCATACTCTACTGTAGAAAATCACTAAAATTATTATTCAACATTGCATACTAAATGCCTCTGCATATTTAATAGTCCTATCCTCAAATAGAATCATTAAATAAGCAAACATATGCAAACAATGCAAACATAACAGCAATCTGCCTAAACAGGATAGTCTGTAAAGAATGCAGCAACATCCATACTTCCCTAGCTCCAAAAATTATGAAATAAAATTACCACTTTAGTAAATTTATCAGAGCTTAATATGCAAAAGGTTTCAATATTTTATCACATTCTGACTTTTCTAGGGAATTATTGCAACAGCAGTAAAATTTCTGTTTTCAAACAGCAACATGTATACTTGTAACATAGGCATAGTAGAGGCTATCAATGCCACTTTTATTGAAATAAAAGATGAAAAACATTGTTCTAAATAACAGCAAGCAAATCCTAACAAAATAAATTGACGCTCCAAGCAAAACACATATCATGTGGTGAATAAAAATATAGCTCCAAGTAAAGTTACCGATGAACGAAGACAAAAGAGGGGATGCCTTTCGGGGCATCCCCAAGCTTAGGCGCTTAGTTGTCCTTGAATATTACCTTGGGGTGCCTCGGGCATCCCCAAGCTTAGGCTATTGCCACTCCTTATTCCATAGTCCATCGAATCCTTACCCAAAAGCTGAAAACTTCACAACACAAAACTTAACAGAAAACTCGTAAGCTCCGTTAGTATAAGAAAATAAATCACCACTTCAAGGTTCTGTAATTAACTCATTCTTTATTTATATGGGTGTTATACCTACTTTATTCCAACTTCTCTATGGTTTATAAACTAATTTACTAGCCATAGATTCATCAAAATAAGTAAACAACACATGAAAAACAGAATCTGTCAAAAACAGAACAGTCTGTAGTAATCTGGACCAAACGTATACTTATGTAACTCATAAAATTATAAAATAAATTTCTGGACCTGAGGACTTTATCTATTAATCATCTGCAAAAATAATTAACTAAATATCACTCTCCAAATAAAAATGGCAGCATTTCTCGTGAGCGCTAAAGTTTCTGTTTTTGACAGCATGATCAACAAGACTTTCCCCAAGTCTTCCCAACGGTTCTACTTGGCACAAACACTAATTAAATGAATAAAACCACATATAAACAGAGGCTAGATGGATTATTTATTACTAAACAGGAACTAAAATAAAATTGGGTTGCCTCCCAACAAGCGCTATCGTTTAATGCCCCTAGCTAGGCATGATGATTTCAACGATGCTCACATAAAAGATAAGAATTGAAACATAAAGAGAGCATCATGAAGAATATGACTAGCACATTTAAGTCTAACCCACTTCCTATGCATAGGGATTTTGTGAGCAAACAACTTGTGGGAACACGGATCAACTTGCATAGGAAGGTAAAGCAAGCAAAACTTCAAAATTTTAAGCACATAGAGAGGAAACTTGATATTATTGCAATTCCTACAAGCATATGTTCCTCCCTCATAATAATTTTCAGTAGCATCATGAATGAATTCAACAATATATCCAGCACCCAAAGCATTCTTTTCATGATCTACAAGCATAGAAAATTTACTACTCTCCACATAAGCAAAAATTTTCTCATGAATAATAGTGGGAGCAAACTCAACAAAATAACTATCATGTGATTGAAAATTAAGATCAAGATGACAAAGTTCATTGTTATTATTATTCTTTAAAGCATACGTGTCATCACAATAATCATCATAGATAGGAGGCATGCTTTCATCATAATAAATTTGCTCATCAAAACTTGGGGGACAAAAAAATATCATCTTCATCAAACATAGCTTCCCCAAGCTTGTGGCTTTGCATATCATTAGCATCATGGATATTCAAGGAATAAATACTAACAACATTGCAATCATGCTCATCATTCAAATATTTAGTGCCAAACATTTTATAGATTTCTTCTTCTAGCACTTCAGCACAATTATCCTTTCCATCATACTCACGAAAGATATTAAAAAGGTGAAGCGTATGAGACAAACTTAATTCCATTTTTTGTAGTTTTCTTTTATAGACTAAACTAGTGATAAAACAAGAAACTAAAAGACTCGATTGCAAGATCTAAAGATATACCTTCAAGCACTCACCTCCCCGGCAACGGCGCCAGAAAAGAGCTTGATGTCTACTACACAACCTTCTTCTTGTAGACGCTGTTGGGCCTCCAAGTGCAGAGGTTTGTAGGACAGTAGCAAATTTCCCTCAAGTGGATGACCTAAGATTTATCAATCCGTAGGAGGCGTAGGATGAAGATGTTCTCTCTCAAGCAACCCTGCAACCAAATAACAAAGAGTCTCTTATGTCCCCAGCACACCCAATACAATGGTAAATTGTATAGGTGCACTAGTTAGGCGAAGAGATGGTGATACAAGTGGTATATGGATAGTAGATATGAGTATTTGTAATCTGAAATTATAAAAACAGCAAGGTAGCAAGTGATAAAAGTGAGCGTAAACGGTATTGCAATGATGGTAAACAAGGCCTAGGGTTCATACTTTCGCTAGTGTAAGTTCCCTCAACAATACTAACATAATTGGATCACATAACTATCCCTCAACATGCAACAAAGAGTCACCCAAAAGTCACTAATAGCGGAGAACAAACGAAGAGATTATGGTAGGGTATGAAACCACCTAAAAGTTATTCTTTCAAATCAATCCGTTGGGCTATTCCTATAAATGTCACAAACAGCCCTAGAGTTCGTACTAGAATAATACCTTAAGACACAAATCAACCAAAACCCTAATGTGACCTAGATACTCCAATGTCACCTCAAGTATCCGTGGGTATGATTATACGATATGCATCACACAATCTCAGATTCATCTATTCAACCAACACAAAGGACCTCGAAGAGTGCCCCAAAGTTCTACCAGAGAATCACGACGAAAACGTGTGCCAACCCCTATGCATAGGTTCCCAATGTCACGAAACCCGCAAGTTGATCACCTTAACATACATCAAGTGGCACATGGTATCCCATTGTCACCACAGATATCCACGGCAAGACATACATCAAGTGTTCTCAAGTCTTTAAAGACTCAATCCGATAAGATTACTTCAAGGGGAAAACTCAGTTCATTACAAGAGAGTAGAGGGGGGAAGAAACATCATAGGATCCAACTAAAATAGCAAAGCTCGCGATACATCAAGATCATGCCAAATCAAGAACACGAGAGAGAGAGAGAGAGAGATCAAACACATAGCTACTGGTACATACCCTCGGCCCCGAGGGAGAACTACTCCCTCCTCGTCATGGAGAGCACCGGGATGATGAAGATGGCCACCGGTGAGGGTTCCCCCCTCCAGCAGGGTGACGGAACAGGGTCCAGATTGACTTTTGGTGGCTACGGAGGCTTCTGGCAGCGGAACTCCCGATCTATCTTTCGTTCTGGAAGTTTTAGGTCACGTAGGTATATATGGGTGCAGGAGGTACGTCAGGGGAGCCACGAGGGCCCCACGAGACAGGGGGCGCGCCCCCACCCTCGTGAGCACCTCGTTCCTTCCTTGATGTGGGGTCCAAGTCCATCGGGTGTGTTTCCTTCCAAAAATAACTTCTCCAGTTGATTTCGTTCCGTTTCGACTCCGTCTGATATTCCTTTTCTTCGAAACACTGAAATAGGCATAAAACAGCAAATCTGGGCTGGGCCTCCGGTTAATAGGCTAGTCCCAAAAATAATATAAAAGTGGATAATAAAGCCCAATATTTCCCAAAACAGTAGATAATATAGCATGGAGCAATCAAAAATTATAGATACGTTGGAGACGTATCAAGTAACGCCCTCGATAATAAGCCCTGAATTTCCAGGTACATGCATTAGTCTGACGTGAAAAAAATGTCAATAACGCCAGCATCCCTCTGAGGTTATGTTGAATATCCTGAGGGTGTGAACCAACAAGAGACAGTAAAAAAGGTTTACACAGGGTCTTAATCTAAAAAGAAACTTTTGAATGGGGCCCTGTTGCACGTCTGCGCCTATGTCTCCATTGTGCCGTATCCTGGAAAGGTGTAGCACGATGATGATCTGTAAGAGAGAAAAGCCCAGGTGAAAGTTTTCGTGTTAAAAATTGGTTATTATTAATAAACCATTAAAATTCAATCTAAATAAGATCAAGTCGAACTGTAGTCATTTTTACATGTGCGAAGCCCCTAGCACCACCCATGGGGGTATATCCATCGACCTAACCTTAGGTTTGTCTGAGCTATTACAGCTAGTGGTGCACCGGACTCGTCTAGCCATGTCCGCGATCTTGACGACCGATCATTTATTCTGGTTGGAGAGGCCGCTCAATGTTCGGCTGCCAAAGCCGTCACACATTCTTTTGCACGTAAGGAACGTTCTATATTTCCGTTAACTATGATGATACCACGTGGGCCGGGCATCTTAAGCTTAAGATAAGCGTAATGCAGTATTGCGTTAAAACGAGCGAAGGCCGTTCTTCCGAGTAGTGCTTGATAGCCACTTCGGAACAGAGCATGTCGAAGGTTAACTTTTCACTTCAGAAGTTGTCGGGAGAACCGAATACAACCTATAGTATTAGAGAGCCCGTGCAGCGGGCCTCTGGGCCTGGTATTACTCCTTTAAAGGTAGTATTGCTTTGGCTGATTCTTGTCGGGTCTATCCCCATTTTGCGGACGGTGTCCTGATATATCAGATTAAGACTACTGCCACTATCCATAAGGACTCAGGTGAGATGGTACCTGTCAATTATTGGGTCTAGTACCAAGGCAGTTGATCCTCCGTGTCGGATACTAGTCGGGTGATCCCTACGATCAAAGGTGATCGAGCAGGCCGACCAGGGGTTGAACTTTGGGGTGACGGGCTCTACGACGCATATGTCTTGGAGTGTGTGTTTGCTCCTCCTCTTCGTTACGTGAACCATGTTTACTGTTTTGACTTCTGGTGGGAATTTTTTCTGTCCCCCAGTGTTCGGCTGGTGAGGCTCATCCTCGTCTTCGCTTGGTGTCTCCCTCCCCTTGTGGTCGGCGTTTAGCTTGCCGGCCTACTTGAAGACCCAGCATTCCCTGTTGGTGTGATTTGCCGATTTGTCGGAGGTGCCATGAATCTGACATAATCTGTCTAGAATCTTGTTTAGGTTGGATGGTCCATCTCTGCTACCTTTAAATGGCTTTTCCGTTGATCGGGTCGAGAGCCCCTGAATCCGGCGTTTACTGCCGTGTTGTTTGGGCTGTCTTCATTGTTTCGATGCTTGCTTTTATTTCGGTGTAGTTTTCCATTGCCATCCCTGACTTCAGATGTGCCTGGGTCACTGGTGCCACTACAGGCCAGCCAACTATCTTCGCCCGCGCAAAAGCGGGTCATAAAGCTTGTTAGGGCTGCCATTGTCCTCGGTTTTTCCTGGCCGAGGTGTCTCGCGAGCCATTCGTCCCAAAAACTGTGTTTGAAAGCTGCTAAGGCTTCGGCATCCGGGCAGTCAACAATTTGATTCTTCTTAGTGAGGAATCTGTTCCAAAGCTTTCGAGATGACTCTCCGGGCTGTTGAATTATGTGACTTAAATCGTCTGCATCCGGAGGTTGGACATAGGTCCCTTGAAAATTAGTCCTAAAAGCATCTTCGAGCTCTTCCCAACTTCCAATTGAGTTTTCAGGGAGGCTCTTCAGCTAGTGCCGAGCTGGTCCTTTCAACTTGAGGGGTAAGTATTTGATGGCATGGAGACCATCTCCGCGAGCCATGTGGATATGAAGGATAAAGTCCTCAATCCAGACCCCAGGGTCTGTCGTTCCGTCATATGCCTCTATGTTCACGGGTTTGAATCCTTCGAGAAATTCGTGATCCAGCACCTCATCGGTGAAGCATAGGGGGTGTGCGGCACCCCTGTATTTGGGTGTGCCATGGCGTTCTGACGGTTGTGGTCTTCTGTTTTGATTCTGTGCCAGAGTGCGCTTCCTATAGATCCGTAGATGGACCTGGTTAGGCCGGCTTTTTGGTGCAAGTCCTCACGTAAATCGTGCACTGACTTATGTTCAACATCGTTAGCCTCCCTATCGCGGCCACGGGGTGGTCGATCTAGCTGATCGGCCGTTTTATTTTTCGGCTGTGTGGGCTCTAAAGCCTCGTCGTCGAATTCAGGCAGCAGCTTGCGCTTTGGATAGCTCTTTGTGTGGCAACTGCCACCGTATTTTTCTTCAGTGTCGAGCACTTTGTTCCATCTACTGTTGAGTGTATTTTGCGCGGCTTTAAGCCTTTGCTTCTGCTTCTTTAGACTCCTCGCGGTGGCAATAAGCCTTCTATGGAGGTTCTCTTGCTCCAAGTGCCTTTCCGGGATGATGTGTGCATCCTCGTCCGGACTGTTCTCCTCTCCGAAGACAGGTTGGTGAGCTTTACCCTCAGCGTCGCCGTGATCGGGCAACGGCTCCGTACTATGTTCGGCGTCCGCTGGTTCATCCTGCTCTATCGTTGGGTCCATGTGGTCGTCGTTTGCTTTGGAGTCGACCGGGGTATTATTCTTTCCTGCGCTGTTATCGCTGTTTTTGCCGAGGTGGGATTTGGAGCGGCGCCTACGTCGTCGCTTTGGTTGCTTCTCGAGGGGATTACCCTCCGCTGCATCCTTCCGTTCCTCGTCATTGTTTTCTTTGGTTGTATCCACCATGTATATATTATATGATGAGGTGGCAGTCCAGCGCCCTGTGGGCGGTGGTTCCTGTTCTTATCCTACATCTTCGTCCATACCGTCGATGTCTTCGGAGCCGAAATCAAGCATGTCGATTAAGTCGTCGACAGTGGCTATTAAGTGGGTGGTGGGTGGGGAATGAATTTCTTTGTCGTCCGCTTCCCACTCAAGCCGTACATAGTTCGGCCAAGGGTCTCCTGACAAGGAGAGAGATTTCAATGAATTTAGCAAGTCGCCCAAGGGCGAGTGTTGAAAAATATCCACGAAGGTGAACTCCATGATCGGTGCCCAGTCAGATTCTATAGGCACGGGCGCGGGCGGTTCAGAGCATGTGGCCGGGGATGAATCCAAGGGTCCGGCAACACAGGTCTCATAGGGGGTGAAGTCAGTATTCAGCTCTATCGCCGCTGAGTGTGCGGCCTCCGTGGAGGGGTCTATCCACCCATCGTCGGATGGCACGATCTGCTCCGGATCGAGGGCCGTAGTAGCCACATGTGTGATCTCCCGGACACCGTCCGACGGCAGAGCTAAGTCATGCTCGTCGAGACTGTGCGACGCACCTGACATGGGCTCGAATCCGTCGAAGATCAAGTCCCCGCAGATGTCGGCAGTGTAGTTTAAGTTTCCGAACCTGACCTGACGGCCAGGGGCGTAGCTCTCGATCTGCTCCAGATGGCCAAGCGAGTTGGCCCGCAGTACGAAGCCGCCAAATACGAAGATCTGTCCGGGGAGAAAAACCTCACCCTGGATTGCATCGTTGCCGATGATCGAATGAGCCATCAAGCCTTATGGTGACGACACAGTGGAACTCTCAATGAAAGCACCAATGTCGGTGTCAAAACTGGCGGGTGTCGGTAGGGGGTCCCGAACTGTGCATCTAAGGTGGATGGTAACAGGAGGCAGGGGACACAATGTTTACCCAGGTTCAGGCCCTCTCGATGGAGGTAATACCCCACTTCCTGCTTGATTGATCTTGATGATATGAGTATTACAAGAGTTGATCTACCACGAGATCGTAGAGGCTAAACCCTAGAAGCTAGCCTATGATTCTGATTGTTGTTGTCCTACGGACTAAACCCTCCAATTTATATGGACACCGGAGGGGGCTAGGGTTACACAGAGTCGGTTACAAAGGGAGGAGATCTACATATCCAAATTGCCAAGCTTGTCTTCCACGCATAGGAGAATCCCACACGGACACAGGACAAAGTCTTCAATCTTGTATCTTCATAGTCCAACAGTCCGGCCAAAGTATATAGTCCGGCTGTTCGAGGACCCCCTAATCCAGGACTCCCTCAACAACAATTGATCTATTGATTTCTTAGTCGTGTGCAGTGCCCCCCTCCACCATAATCCACCTCGGTTATATCGTAGCGGTGCTTAGGCGAAGCCCTGCGTCGGTAACTTCATCAACATCGTCACCACGCCATCGTGCTGACGAAACTCTCCCTTGAGCTCTACTAGACCGTGAGTTCACGGGACGTCACCGAGCTGAACGTGTGCTGAACGTGGAGGTGTCATACGTTCGATATTGAAGATCAGTCGATCATGAAGACATACGACTACATCAATCGCATTGTTATAACGCTTCCGCTTAACGGTCTACGAGGGTACATGGACGACATTCTCCCCTCTCGTTGCTATGCATCACCATGATCTTGCGTGTGCGTAAGAATTTTTTTGAAATTACTACGTTCCCCAATAGCATTGCCCTTTCTCGCCTTGAGAGTTGGTGCAAACTTCGCCGGTGCATCCAAACCCCGTGATATGATACGCTCTATCACACATAAACCTCCTTATATCTTCCTCAAAACAGCCACCATACCTACCTATCATGGCATTTCCATAGCCATTCTGAGATATATTGCCATGCAACTTTCCACCGTTCCTTTTATTATGACACGCTCCATCATTGTCATATTGCTTTGCATAATCATGTAGTTGACATCGTATTTGTGGCAAAGCCACCATTCATAATTTTTCATACATGTCACTCTTGATTCATTGCATATCCTGGTACACCGCCGGAGGCATTCACATAGAGTCATATTTTGTTCTAAGTATTGAGTTGTAATTCTTGAGTTGTAAGTAATAAAAGTGTGATGATCATCATTATTAGAGCATTGTCCCATGTGAGGAAAGGGTGATGGAGACTATGATTCCCCCACAAGTCGAGACGAGATTCCGGACTAAAAAAGAGGCCAAAGAAAAAAAAGGAGAAGGCCCAAGAAAAAAATGAGAGAAAAAGAGAGAAGGGACAATGTTACTATCCTTTTTCCACACTTGTGCTTCAAAGTAGCATCGTGATCTTCATGATAGAGAGTCTCCTATGTTGTCACTTTCATATACTAGTGGGAATTTTTTATTATAGAACTTGGCCTGTATATTCCAATGATGGGCTTCCTCAAAATGCCCTAGGTCTTCGTGAGCAAGCAAGTTGGATGCACACCCACTTAGTTTCTTTTGTTGAGCTTTCATACATTTATAGCTCTAGTGCATCCATTGCACGGCAATCCCTACTCCTCTCATTGACATCAATTGATGGGCATCTCCATAGCCTATTGATTAGCCGCGTCAATGTGAGACTTTCTACTTTTTTGTCTTCTCATAACCCCCATCATTATACTTTATTCCACCCATAGTTCTATATCCATGGCTTGCGCTCATGTATTGCGTAAGGGTTGAAAAGGCTGAAGTGCGTTAAAAAGTATGAACCAATTGCTCGGCTTGTCATCGGGGTTATGCATGATGAGAATGTTTTGTGCGACGAAATTAAAACATAGCCTAACTATATGATTTTATAGGGATAAGCTTTCTTTGGCTATGTTATTTTGATAAGAAATAATTGCTTGGTTAGCATGTTTGAAGTAATATTGTTTTTATGTCAACATTAAACTTTTATCTTGAGTCTTTCGGATCTAAATATTCATGCCACAATAAAAAGAATTACATTGAAAATTATGCTAAGAAGCATTCCACATCAAAGTTCTGTTTTATCATTTACCTACTCGAGGACGAGCAGGAATTAAGCTTGGGGATGCTTGATACGTCTCCAATGTATCTATAATTTTTGATTGTTCCATGCTATTATATATATTCTGTTTTGGATGTTTAATGGGCTTATTTATACACTTTTATATTATTTTTGGGACTAACCTATTAACCGGAGGCCCAGCCCAAATTGTTTTTTTTGCCTATTTCAGTGTTTCGCAGAAAAAGAATATCAAACGGAGTCCAAATGGAATGAAACCTTCGGGAGCGTGATTTTTGGAATAAACGTGATCCAAAGGACTTGGAGTGTACGTCAAGCAATCAACGAGGAGGCCACGAGGCAGGGGGCGTGCCCTCCACCCTCGTGGGCCCCTCGTGGCTCCACCGACCTACTTCTTCCCCCTATATATACCTACGTACCCCCAAACCATCGAGGAGCACCACGAAAACCTAATTCCACCGCGGCAACCTTCTGTACCCGTGAGATCCCATCTTGGGGCCTTTTCTGGCGCTCCGCCGGAGGGGGCATTGATCATGGAGGGCTTCTACATCAACACCATAGCCTCTCCGATGATGTGTGAGTAGTTTACCTCAGACCTTCGGGTCCATAGTTATTAGCTAGATAGCTTATTCTCTCTCTTTGGATCTCAATACAAAGTTCTCCTCGATTCTCTTGGAGATCTATTCGATGTAATCTTCTTTTGCGGTGTGTTTGTCGAGATCCGATGAATTGTGGGTTTATGATCAAGATTATCTATGAACAATATGTAACGCCCCGAGACCGATGTGCCAGGTGTCGTTCAGTTATTCGCTGTTGTTGCCTTGTCATTTGCTTGCGTGTTGCATTTCATCATGTCATCATGTGCATTGCATCATCATGTTTCCAAAACTTGCATTCGTCCGGGTTCCCCCGTTCTTTCCGTTGTCCGTTCTGAGCCCAGAGACACTTGCACGCGCCCGCGGCATGTCCGAAATATTTTTTTATAAGTGGCCGGAAAATGTTCTCAGAATGGGATGAGAGTTGACGTGTGGTCTTATTATAGTGTAGATAGACCGCCTGTCAAGTTTCATCGCATTCGGAGATCGTTTGATGCCCCAACGGATAACATAGCGGCAATAGTAGCCGGTCTAACGTCGGACGTTTTCGATCTCCAAAAACAGTCGCCGGGCCTTCTCTCTCCCTTTTTCTCAGCCTGAGGCCTTCTGCACAGTCCACTACCTTCCGCCAGGCCCAACCTAACCTCTCCTGTCAGCCCGCGGCCCTCCTCGCGCGCGCGTCCGAAAGTTGTCCCGGACCTGACCCGCTCAGTCATCATCGTTTGATTCGGATCATCCCCAAATATCCCTCAAATATCTTTGTTTTCTTCCTTGGACTCCCCAACCTATTTATCTCAACCGTTTGATTTTAATCGGAGGGTCTGATTAGCCCTTGTCAAAAATCCTTGCTATATATACTGCCTAACCCTAGATCCTAGGATGTCCCATCCGTCCATTCCGCCCGCCGCCGCCAGCCCACCTGGTCTCCTCCTCGGCTTCCTCACCGAGCCAACCACCATCCATCCCGAACCACCTCCCTCCAACCAACCTCCGACCACCTCCCTGGTTTTCCGTGTGGCCCAAATCGCAGCAGCCAACAACATCCTATTACCCGAGCAAGCACGGCCATGGCCACGCCCACCGAAGCTCTGCACCACCCCAAGCTACTCTGCCTCCGGTGTCGTCCCGCTCATCCCGGCATCCTCTACGCCCGGAGCTCTCCTAGCCGTGCGTCTCCTCCTCGTTCCCAGCGAAGCCCCGTCCTCCCGAGCTCTCCCGCAGGCAGCCCCGTGCCCGATCCAGGCGGGATCGAGGCGACCACCTCGTGCACGCCGAGTCCAATCGTCGGACCAGCTCCACCACCAGGCGGCACCTCTCCTTCTCTTTTCCTTCTTCCCCTGGTGCTTCTCTCCCTCTTTAATCTGCCCGCTGTTGTTCTAATTCTCTATTGCCTCTGTGGTTTGCAGAGGCCGAAGCCGACGCCGCCATGCAAGCCTTGCTCAAGCTCCACCCGCGCCGGATCCACGTCCTCCGGTTTTCCCCATGTAACCTCCGTCCTCTGCTTCGAACCAGGACCTGACGAGGGCCTCGCCGTACCCGTTGACCGCTCGATCTCCTCTGCTTCGGCATCGATCCAGAGACGAATGCCGCGCGCCGCCTGCTGGCGTTGACCGCGCCTAGGCCCAACTGCTTCCCCATCGAGCGAGCGCCCGCCTCATCCAGCCTCCCCGTTGACCGGTCGCACCTCGTGGCCCAGCTCCAGCCACTTCCGCACCGCACCAGGCCCGGATCTGCCAGCTCTCTGAAGCCCAATGCGAGCAGCCCAGTTGCACCAGATTCGGCCGGTGTAGTTTTTTTCCCCAGATCTGCGAATTTAGCTTTTATCCCAGGATTTACTGTTTTGCAGAAAAGTCCCCCTAGTTCATGCATTTAATAACTCACAATTGGTGCATCGGATTTAAACGTTTCATATATGAAACTTGCTTAGAATTTTGTCTAGATTCATAATATGCAACTTTCACCCATGTTTAAAATGTTTAAAATGCTGTTTGAGTAAATTTGCTCCTATGCCATGTTAAAATGATTTAATTCATAACTAAATAATCGTAACTCCGAATTTAATAAACTTTATATGTAAATGGGGTAGAATTTTGCCTAGTTTAACATGGTGGCATAATCTTGCATGTTTAATAACCATAAAATATGGTTTAGGGCAGAACAGGACCAAACCTAAAATATGCACATGAGGAGTTTCCGGATTTGTTGTTCGTTGCTTCCGGCCTCATTTAACCTTGACTAGATAGGTAGTTTTCATTTGCTTCACCCTCTTGCCATGCTTAACAACATTTAATATTGTTGGGTACATAAACGGGATCAAACTAAATAACTTATCGTGGTGTTTCGTCAATATGCAACTCGTTGCATATTGAGCTCCATTTAATTTGTAGGATTGTTTGTGCACTTTGCCATGCCATGCCTCATTAAACCGGACATGCATCGTACTTGTTTGCGCATCATGCCATGTCTATGTGATGGTTCTTTACCATGTTGTTTGCTTCTTTCCGGTGTTGCTTCTTCGGGTTGGTTCCGATAATGTCGTGTTTGTGAGGACCCGTTCGACTACGTTCGTTTGTCTTCTTCATGGACTCGTTCTTCTTCCTTGCGGGATTTCAGGCAAGATGATCATACCCTCGAAATCACTACTATCTTTGCTATGCTAGTTTGCTCGCTCTTTTGCTATGCCAATGCTACGATGCCTACCATTTGCTTTCAAGCCTCCCAAATTGCCATGTCAAACCTCTAACCCACCATGTCCTAGCAAACCGTTGATTGGCTATGTTACCGCTTTGCTCAGCCCCTCTTTTAGCGTTGTTAGTTGCAGGTGAAGATTGAAGTTTGTTCCTTGTTGGAACATGGAGATGTTGTTCCTTGTTGGAACATGTTTACTTGTTGGGATATCACAATATATCTTATTTAATTAATGCATCTATATACTTGGTAAAGGGTGGAAGGATCGGTCTTATGCCTGGTGTTTTGTTCCACTCTTGCCGCCCTAGTTTCCATCATATCGGTGTTATGTTCCCGGATTTTGCGTTCCTTACGCGGTTGGGCTATAATGGGAACCCCTTGACAGTTCGCCTTAAGTAAAGCTCCTCCAGCAATGCCCAACTTTGGTTTTACCATTTGCACTAACAACCTACCACCTTCCCTTGGGTTCTGCAGACTCAAGGGTCATCTTTATTCTAACCCCCCCCCCCCGGGCTAGTGCTCCTCTGAGTGTTGGTCCGACCGAGTAGACTGTGGGGCCACCTCGGGGCAACTTGAGGGTTGGTTTTACTCGTAGGATGTCTCATCTGAGTGTGCCCTGAGAAAGAGATATGTGCAGCTCCTATCGGGATTTGTCGGCACATTCGGGCGGTGTTGCTGGTTTAGTTTTACCCTGTCGAAATGTCTTGTTGTACCGGGATAC
>NC_041388.1:90762120-90832711 GCF_002162155.2 Triticum dicoccoides
AGACTGCGGGGCCACCTCGGGGCAACTTGAGGGTTGGTTTTACTCGTAGGATGTCTCATCTGAGTGTGCCCTGAGAAAGAGATATGTGCAGCTCCTATCGGGATTTGTCGGCACATTCGGGCGGTGTTGCTGGTTTAGTTTTACCCTGTCGAAATGTCTTGTTGTACCGGGATACCGAGTCTGATCGGAACGTCTCGGGTGGAGGTCTATTCCTTCGTTGACCGTGAGAGCTTGTGATGGGCTAAGTTGGGACACCCCTGCAGGGATTTGAACTTTCGAAAGCCGTGCCCGCGGTTATGGGCAGATGGGAATTTGTTAACGTCCGGTTGTAGAAAACCTGAACTTGACCTTAATTAAAATGAATCAACCGCGCGTGTAACCGTGATGGTCTCTTTCCGGCGGGGTCCGGGAAGTGAACACGGTTGTTGGAGTTATGCTTGACGTAGGTTGCTATAGGATCACTTCTTGATCATACTTTTATCGACCGTGCTTTGCCTTCTCTTCTCGCTCTCATTTGCGTATGTTAGCCACCATATATGCTAGTCGCTTGCTGCAGATCCACCTCATACCTTTTACCTTACCCATAAGCTTAAATAGTCTTGATCGCGAGGGTGCGAGATTGCTGAGTCCCCGTGGCTCACAGATACTTCCAAAACCAGCTTGCAGGTGCCGATGAGTCCGTGCAGATGATGCAACCAAGCTCAGGAGGAGCTCGATGAAGATCTTGCCCTTTGTTTTCGTTCTAGTTGATCAGTAGTGGAGCCCAGTTGGGGTCGATCGGGGACCTTTGTCGCATTTGGGGTTCTTCTTTTATTTTGGTTCCGTAGTCGGACCCTGTTTGTATTTGGTTGATGTAATGCTTTATTCATGTAATTGTGTGAAGTGGCGATTGTAAGCCAACTATGTATCTCTTTCCTTTATATATTACATGGGTTGTGTGAAGATTACCTCACTTGCGACATATGCCTTCAATGCGATTATGCCTCTAAGTCGTGCCTCGACACGTGGGAGATATAGTCGCATCGAGGGTGTTACAAGTTGGTATCAGAGCCTTCCCCGACCTTAGGATCCCCATTGCTTAATCGTTTTTAGCAGCCGAGTTGTGTCTAGAAAAATATTTTGAGTCATTTAGGAATTATATATCGGAGAGTTTAGGAATTCTTTTTACTTCCCAGTCTCCTCATCGCTCTGGTAAGGCATCCTGACGTAGAGTTTTGACTCTTCTCTTCTCAAATTTCACAAAAAAAAATTAGGATCATGCGGGTATCTCGGAATCGTTCCGATGGTTTTATGATGAGAACTTTGTCTTGGTGCCTCCTGTCAGGGGTTTTGTGGAAGTGTCCCGAGGAGTTGAGCTCTGAGGTGTTGTCATCATAATTTTATCGTTGCAGTTCTGGAATACCTGAGTTTAGTACGCCGACATCGAAAATCTCTTTTATGCAGTTCGTTGGTGAGATAACCTCGACGCCACCCAGTACTGGGGCGGGAGTTCGGGAGTATTGCCATAACTTGTATAACGGATGCTTTTCGAAGGTTGAGGTAGACGATTTCCGAAGGTTTCTTGGTTATGTGTTGAAGGATGGATACAGCTGGATGTAGGATTTGCTAGTTTGGGTGAGATATTATGCTTCCCCTGTATCCCCAACACCTGATTGCATAACCGGAAACTTTCGGGAGTTTCATAGGTGGGAATTCAAGTAGCTCCTAGGATTTCTTTCCGACAGATGTATGATACGAAATTGGGGTTCGACGTCTAGTGGTCCGCCTATTCACGGTCGGTTTTATAGTGGTCTCGTTGTGTCTTAAAGAGTCCTTGGCTATGCCGACTCGGGGACGCTTCGTATGTCATGTGCACTGCCTTGTACATGATGGTGCTGTACGATCGAGCCCGTGTAGGCCCCACCACGAAAACTTCGGACGAAATCTCTATCATATGTTTGTTCTGGCTTATTTTACAAGCCAATCCTTGTTTTGTTTTGAGATGTGGTATTCGAGTTGCTTCGAAGTTAAATGTTGATTCCATACCTTTCCCAAATGGTGTTCTCATACTCCGGTGTGGATACCAATCCTTCTTGATCATCAAGATTGTTTTTGTCAATCCTTTTAACCGGTGTGCTTCTCTTCAAGTGGATCCAATCACTTCAATATTCGCAAGAGCAATTATCAGTTCTTCTCAATATTGCTTGTTTCATCCGGCTCCAAGTTACCTTTGTTTTTCCCGCCCACCCACCCTTGTTTTTTCTTCAAGGACTCAGATTTCTTCATCAAGTATCCATTTTATTCTTGTGAAGTCTCTTCATTCTTTTCTTTCAATGTTCGTATCTGGTGATTCTCATGAAGATTCTAACGAAGCTTCAAGTTCGTCACTCTTCACTCATTTTCTTCTCCGGTGGAATTAATTCAAGCTTTGGTATTGAGCATACTCCTTTTCTTTTTGCCCAATGCCTATTTATGCCGGTGCACCTCTTAATCTTCCACTTCTCGCTATTCAATTATTCTGGAGTGCTCAAGATATCTCGAAGATTCGTGTTTCCACTCTACATTCATTCAAACTCTTTCGAGGATGTTATTTCATTCTAGCCATTTAATTCAACTGGTGCATTCCCTCTTTTAAATCATTCTACGGTGTTTCTTTTGAGTGGGCCCGAACCCACAGGTCTTTTCCCAGGATCTTACCTGACTCTTCTAATTCTCCCGGAGATATCCTTAAAATTCTTTTCGAAGTTTGACGTAAGAATGAATTGCCATCAGTCAAATGTCCTCCTCTAAAATCTTTCAAATTCTTTTCATCATTGGCTCAACCTTTCCATTATTCATTCCGGAGTGCCTCAACAATTCACGGTGGTGTCTCTCGTTGTCATTTGAATACCGAAGAAGAGTTTCTCTTTAATCTTGCTCCATTCTCTTCAAGATTCGTGATTCTAGCTTGTTGCCATCCTCTCATAATTATTTGCGATTGTGAGATATTCTTTTCAACCATCCGGAGTAATTCAGGAGCCTTTTCAGTTCGATTCTCCGGAGCCCATCATCTCATAATTATTCTTTCCCAGCTTTCAGTTATCGTTCTCCTAATCTTACCGGTGCATCGATCATTTATCCTCTAATCAGTTCTTGATCTCTTCGTTCTCATGTATCTAGATTCTCTCAAGCTTCGTCGTTCATTTGCTAATTCTTCCCGGTGTTGTCCTTATCTTTTCCTCGGTCATTTTAATTCTTACGATGGTTCGTGCAAGATTCCTCTTCTTTCGTTATCATATCAATTCATTCGCTGTTTCGATTCCACCGGTGGATCGTTGAAGACTTTCCCAAGTTTGCGCCATATCTATCCTAATCTCTCTACGAGAATAAGTGGTATGCCAAATCCGTTGCTTGTCATCAATTTAAATTGGTGAAGGATACGCATAACGTAATTCTTACTCTTGTTTCATCCTTATGTTAATCTTTTCTTCCGGAGTTTGTTCACGATGATTAAATTCTTGGGTTCAAGTGCTCATCCTTCTTTCCCGGAGTTCCAAGCTCTAATTATCACGGAGATCCATCTAAATCATTACAAGGTTTCACCTTGTGTTTTCAACTTCTCTTTCTTTTCGGTATCTTTTGTTTACCGGAGTTCTTCACGGAAGTTCTACATGATGGTTCATATATGATTTAATTCATTCTCGAAGTGCTCATCGAGATTCTTTTCTAAGAAGCTCAAGCTTTCTTCATATTGTAATCCGGAGTGCAATTTCTTTCTACCATATTATCGGAGGTGGTATTATGTCATTCTTGATCATTTGAGTTCATGTTTTTCATGATTCACATGGTGTCAAGAATGAGATATTTTAAATCCATCAATCTCTTCTTTGGAGTTATCTTGGGTTTATTTTCAGCTAAAACTTTCCCTAAGGTTTGTTGCTATTATGGTGCTTATAAATGACCCAAGTTCTTCTTTTATCCTCTCGGTGAAATAAGTTTCTCGTCTCCTTGTCATATAAATCCAATCAATTCTTTTCCCGTGAGTGGCAGGCTGTCACCTCATAATTTGAGATGTTTTCCATAAGACCATATCAAGTTTATTCTTTTCGTTGTGGATTGTTTCAACAACTCCGTGTGACCCTTCTCTTTAAGATGCTTTTCAAGCTCATTGGAGGTAGAAGATGTTGTTTTCTTCTCCGTTCTTTTGTTCCGTCGATACAACTTCTATTCTTTCGTTCCGGAGGCATCGTGTTGTTGTTCTCTTCAACCCATCTTCTTGTTGTGTCAAGATCATGTTCTTTTCATGATTGTCCATTTAACCGGAGTGTCGTGCCCTCTTTTCAAGTTCTATCACCTTATCAAGTTCTTGTTCAATTACTTTCTTTTCAACCGGAGTGCTACCCGAATTTGGTCTCCCTTGATCCCCTTCCTTAACCGGAGTGTTTTCTATATATATCTTCCCTTCAACCTCAAAGGTTTCTCAATGTTCTTTGTCTCTCTTTTCTAATGGAGTGTTTTCAACTTCGTTCATCTCCGTTGTATTCTTTTCTCGAAACGGCCTAACCTTTTTCAAGGTTTGTGGTTTCACTCGTTTGTCAAAGAAGCAACTTAGTTTTACCTCTTCTCTGTCTCTTCCGTTTTCTCTCCGGTGCCATTCTAGATCTCGGGACGAGATCCTCTCGTAGTGGTGGAGTGTTGTAACGCCCCGAGACCGATGTGCCAGGTGTCGTTCAGTTATTCGCTGTTGTTGCCTTGTCATTTGCTTGCGTGTTGCATTTCATCATGTCATCATGTGCATTGCATCATCATGTTTTCAAAACTTGCATTCGTCCGGGTTCCCCCGTTCTTTCCGTTGTCCGTTCTGAGCCCAGAGACACTTGCACGCGCCCGCGGCATGTCCGAAATATTTTTTTATAAGCGGCCGGAAAATGTTCTCAGAATGGGATGAGAGTTGACGTGTGGTCTTATTATAGTGTAGATAGACCGCCTGTCAAGTTTCATCGCATTCGGAGATCGTTTGATGCCCCAATGGATAACATAGCGGCAATAGTAGCCGGTCTAACGTCGGACGTTTTCGGTCTCCAAAAACAGTCGCCGGGCCTTCTCTCTCCCTTTTTCTCAGCCTGAGGCCTTCTGCACAGTCCACTACCTTCCGCCAGGCCCAACCTAACCTCTCCCGTCAGCCCGCGGCCCTCCTCGCGCGCGCGTCCGAAAGTTGTCCCGGACCTGACCCGCTCAGTCATCATCGTTTGATTCGGATCATCCCCAAATATCCCTCAAATATCTTTGTTTTCTTCCTTGGACTCCCCAACCTATTTATCTCGACCGTTTGATTTTAATCGGAGGGTCCGATTAGCCCTTGTCAAAAATCCTTGCTATATATACTGCCTAACCCTAGATCCTAGGATGTCCCATCCGTCCATTCTGCCCGCCGCCGCCAGCCCACCTGGTCTCCTCCTCGGCTTCCTCACCGAGCCAACCACCATCCATCCCGAACCACCTCCCTCCAACCAACCTCCGACCACCTCCCTGGTTTTCCGCGTGGCCCAAATCGCAGCAGCCAACAACATCCTATTACCCGAGCAAGCACGGCCATGGCCACGCCCACCGAAGCTCTGCACCACCCCAAGCTACTCTGCCTCCGGTGTTGTCCTGCTCATCCCGGCCTCCTCTACGCCCAGAGCTCTCCTAGCCGTGCGTCTCCTCCTCATTCCCAGCGAAGCCCCGTCCTCCCGAGCTCTCCCACAGGCAGCCCCGCGCCCGATCCAGGCGGGATCGAGGCGACCACCTCGTGCACGCCGAGTCCAATCGTCGGACCAGCTCCACCACCAGGCGGCACCTCTCCTTCTCTTTTCCTTCTTCCCCTGGTGCTTCTCTCCCTCTTTAATCTGCCCGCTGTTGTTCTAATTCTCTGTTGCCTCTGTGGTTTGCAGAGGCCGAAGCCGACGCCGCCATGCAAGCCTTGCTCAAGCTCCACCCGCGCCGGATCCACGTCCTCCGGTTTTCCCCATGTAACCTCCGTCCTCTGCTTCGAACCAGGACCCAACGAGGGCCTCGCCGTACCCGTTGACCGCTCGATCTCCTCTGCTTCGGCATCGATCCAGAGACGAACGCCGCGCGCCGCCTGCTGGCGTTGACCGCGCCCAGGGCCAGCTGCTTCCCCATCGAGCGAGCGCCCGCTCGTCCAGCCTCCCCGTTGACCGGTCGCACCTCGTGGCCCAGCTCCAGCCACTTCCGCACCGCACCAGGCCCGGATCTGCCAGCTCTCTGAAGCCCAATGTGAGCAGCCCAGTTGCACCAGATTCGGCCTGTGTAGTTTTTTCTCCCAGATCTGCGAATTTAGCTTTTATCCCAGGATTTACTGTTTTGCAGAAAAGTCCCCCTAGTTCATGCATTTAATAACTCACAATTGGTGCATCGGATTTAAATGTTTCATATATGAAACTTGCTTAGAATTTTGTCTAGATTCATAATATGCAACTTTCACCCATGTTTAAAATGTTTAAAATGCTATTTGAGTAAATTTGCTCCTATGCCATGTTAAAATGATTTAATTCATAACTAAATAATCGTAACTCCGAATTTAATAAACTTTATATGTAAATGGGGTAGAATTTTGCCTAGTTTAACATGGTGGCATAATCTTGCATGTTTAATAACCATAAAATATGGTTTAGGGCAGAACAGGACCAAACCTAAGATATGCACATGAGGAGTTTCCGGATTTGTTGTTCGTTGCTTCCGGCCTCATTTAACCTTGACTAGATAGGTAGCTTTCATTTGCTTCACCCTCTTGCCATGCTTAACAACATTTAATATTGTTGGGTACATAAACGGGATCAAACTAAATAACTTATCGTGGTGTTTCGTCAATATGCAACTCGTTGCATATTGAGCTCCATTTAATTTGTAGGATTGTTTGTGCACTTTGCCATGCCATGCCTCATTAAACCGGACATGCATCATACTTGTTTGCGCATCATGCCATGTCTATGTGATGGTTGTTTACCATGTTGTTTGCTTCTTTCCGGTGTTGCTTCTTCGGGTTGGTTCCGATAACGCCGTGTTTGTGAGGACCCGTTCGACTATGTTCGTTTGTCTTCTTCATGGACTCGTTCTTCTTCCTTGCGGGATTTCAGGCAAGATGATCATACCCTCGAAATCACTACTATCTTTGCTATGCTAGTTTGCTCGCTCTTTTGCTATGCCAATGCTACGATGCCTACCATTTGCTTTCAAGCCTCCCAAATTGCCATGTCAAACCTCTAACCCACCATGTCCTAGCAAACCGCTGATTGGCTATGTTACCGCTTTGCTCAGCCCCTCTTTTAGCGTTGTTAGTTGCAGGTGAAGATTGAAGTTTGTTCCTTGTTGGAACATGGAGATGTTGTTCCTTGTTGGAACATGTTTATTTGTTAGGATATCACAATATATCTTATTTAATTAATGCATCTATATACTTGGTAAAGGGTGGAAGGCTCGGCCTTATGCCTGGTGTTTTGTTCCACTCTTGCCGCCCTAGTTTTCATCATATCGGTGTTATGTTCCCGGATTTTGCGTTCCTTATGCGGTTGGGCTATAATGGGAACCCCTTGACAGTTCGCCTTAAGTAAAGCTCCTCCAGCAATGCCCAACTTTGGTTTTACCATTTGCACTAACAACCTACCACCTTCCCTTGGGTTCTGCAGACTCAAGGGTCATCTTTATTCTAACCCCCCCCCCGGGCTAGTGCTCCTCTGAGTGTTGGTCCGACCGAGTAGACTGCGGGGCCACCTCGGGGCAACTTGAGGGTTGGTTTTACTCGTAGGATGTCTCATCTGAGTGTGCCCTGAGAAAGAGATATGTGCAGCTCCTATCGGGATTTGTCGGCACATTCGGGCGGTGTTGCTGGTTTAGTTTTACCCTGTCGAAATGTCTTGTTGTACCGGGATACCGAGTTTGATCGGAACGTCTCGGGTGGAGGTCTATTCCTTCGTTGACCGTGAGAGCTTGTGATGGGCTAAGTTGGGACACCCCTGCAGGGATTTGAACTTTCGAAAGCCGTGCCCGCGGTTATGGGCAGATGGGAATTTGTTAACGTCCGGTTGTAGAAAACCTGAACTTGACCTTAATTAAAATGAATCAACCGCGTGTGTAACCGTGATGGTCTCTTTCCGGTGGGGTCCGGGAAGTGAACACGGTTGTTGGAGTTATGCTTGACGTAGGTTGCTATAGGATCACTTCTTGATCATACTTTTATCAACCGTGCTTTGCCTTCTCTTCTTGCTCTCATTTGCGTATGTTAGCCACCATATATGCTAGTCGCTTGCTGCAGCTCCACCTCATACCTTTTACCTTACCCATAAGCTTAAATAGTCTTGATCGCGAGGGTGCGAGATTGCTGAGTCCCCGTGGCTCACAGATACTTCCAAAACGAGCTTGCAGGTGCCGATGAGTCCGTGCAGATGACGCAACCAAGCTCAGGAGGAGCTCGATGAAGATCTTGCCCTTTGTTTTCGTTCTAGTTGATCAGTAGTGGAGCCCAGTTGGGGTCGATCGGGGACCTTTGTCGCATTTGGGGTTCTTCTTTTATTTTGGTTCCGTAGTCGGACCCTGTTTGTATTTGGTTGATGTAATGCTTTATTCATGTAATTGTGTGAAGTGGCGATTGTAAGCCAACTATGTATCTCTTTCCTTTATATATTACATGGGTTTTGTGAAGATTACCTCACTTGTGACATATGCCTTCAATGCGATTATGCCTCTAAGTCGTGCCTCGACACGTGGGAGATATAGTCGCATCGAGGGTGTTACACAATATTTGAATCTTCTCTGAATTCTTTTATGTATGATTGGTTATCTTTGCAAGTCTCTTTGAATTATCAGTTTGGTTTGGCCTACTAGATTGATCTTTCTCGCAATGGGAGAAGTGCTTAGCTTTGGGTTCAATCTTGCGGTGCTCGATTCCAGTGACAGTAGGGGAAATGACACGTATTGTATTGTTGCCATCAAGGATAAAAAGATGGGGTTTATATCATACTGCATGAGTTTATCCCTCTACATCATGTCATCTTGCTTAAAGCGTTACACCGTTCTTATGAACTTAATACTCTAGATGCATACTGGATTTTCGGTCGATGTGTGGAGTAATAGTAGTAGATGCAGGCATGAGTCGGTCTACTTGTCACGGACGTGATGCCTATATACATGATCATACCTAGATATTCTCATAACTATGCTCAATTCTATCAATTACTCGACAGTAATTTGTTTACCCATCGTAATACTTATGCTATCTTGAGAGAAACCACTAGTGAAACCTATGGCCCCCGGGTCTATTCTCCATTATATTAATCTCCCGTCAACAAGTTATTTCTGGCACCATTTATTTTGCTATCTTTACTTTTAATCTTTATCATAAAAATACCAAAAATATTATCATATTATCTCTATCAGATCTCACTCTCGTAAGTGACCGTGAAGGGATTGACAACCCCTTTATTGCATTGGTTGCGAGGTTCTTATTTATTTGTGTAGGTACGAGGGACTTGCGTGTGGCCTCCTACTGGATTGATACCTTGGTTCTCAAAAATAGAGGGAAATACTTACGCTATTTTGCTGCATCACCCTTTCCTCTTCAAGGGAAAACCAACGCAGTGCTCAAGAGGTAGCAATATGTAATTTCCTTCTTCCACGAACCGACTCTGTACAACCCTAGGCCCCTCCGGTGTGTATATAAACTGGAGGGTTTAGTCTATGAAGATCATCAGAATTCATACAGGCTAGACATCTAGGGTTTGGCCACTTCAATCTCGAGGTAGATCAACTCTTGTAACCCCTATACTCATCAAATACAATCAAGCAGGATGTAGGGTTTTACCTCCATTAAGAGGGCCCAAACCTAGGTAAACATCGTGTTCCCCTTGTCCCCTGTTATCTTCGATCCTCAGACACATTGTTCGGGACCCCCTACCCAAGATCGGCCAGTTTTGACACCGATAGTGGGCCTCCTCTGGTAGTTATTTGCTCCAATATTCCTCATATATTACAAAATAATTCTCCATAAATTTTTAGCTCATTAGGAGATGTGTAGAATAGGTAACTCTGACGTAGCTTTTCCAAGTCCAGAATTCCAGCTGCAGGTATTCTCCCTCTTTGTGTGAACCTTGCATATTATGAGAGAAAAGGCATTAGAATTACTCCAAAAGGCATTATTATGCATTAAAACATAGTAAATAACAATAGGTAAACATGATGCAAAATGGATGTATCATAGTACCACAGGTTAGGGGTAGTACCATCCTGGACCCAATGATAGTACCGCCTGGGTACTAAGAATGGCAGGAGGCCGGTAGTACCCCTCCCCTAGTGGTAGTACCACAGGTCCAGAGCAGTAGTACCATTTAAAACAGTAGTACCGTCCCATGGCCAGCGGTAGTACCGCTTGCACGCATAAGTGTTGCCTTTTTTCACAAAACAAGAATAATTATGGCTTGATTCATGTGCTCCAGCAAATAGACCTAGATAGCTTCACATATATTCTTTCACATATACACCATAATTATGAAGATTAATAGACATAAGAGAAAATTAAAAATCTAATTGTAATCCATAGTAAGCATCAACGGTCACACTACATGTTTTAAATAGAACCACTTAATAAATTACATGGGTCATAGTGAATATCTAAACATTCTTACACGCTTGATGGTGGCTTCCCTCGTTTCCAACTGTCTAACTCGGCCACTTAGCTTCGGCTCGCCACCCCACCCTCAACCATCTGCCATCACCACTGGCTTTTTGTCACTCCTACCATATCCATCTAGCCCTTGTACTCCCCTGGCATCTTCTCGACCGCCTAAAACCTTCCCATCGCCGTCAATGCATGCATCGGAGATGGTGATAATTGAGTCTTTGATTAGGTCGATGTGTGTATTAGGACCCCATTGCGTTAATGTGTGCTACTTAGGCTCCTACTTGTTGTTTCTTTGAGGGTCCTTTATGCAGTGTTGTAATAATTTTGCAATAAAATGTCGATTTCTAGGAAGTTAGGGTTCATATCATTGTTAAAAAGAAGTATGTACTTATCTAGATAGCCAGCTTGATGTGATCGCTCTTTTCATGAAACAAGAATAGTAATATATTGATTTATGCATTGCAACAAACATACCTAGCTAGCTTCACATATATTCTTTTGCATATATGCCATACTTACCAAGATTAGATAACACGGGAAACTAACACCCTAATTCTAATCCATAATATTCACCAACCATCACACTAAATGCTTTGGTTAGAATCACTCAATAAATTACACGTGTCATCTTACATGTGTGATGGTAGCTCTCTCCTATTCAACTATCTGACTCCCTAACAATCTAAGCATTGTCTCTACCATCCACCATTGGCGTCATAGTCATCCCATCCTCAACCAACGCCCACTACTGTTAGTTTTATCACTGATCCTGCCATCCATCTAGACCTTCTATGCCCCATCACCTTCTTGATCGCCTAAAACCTCCCATCCTGGCAAGGCATGCGCCAGAGACGGTGGCAATCGAGTTTCGAGTTAGTTTGTTGTGTGCATTAGTATTCAACTACGCTATTCTATGCTATTTGGGGTCCTAGTTGGAAAAGGAAAGGACATTGTTGTCATATAGTTTTCTTTTAGGGTCCTTTATGCATAGTAGTAACAATTTTGCAAGAAATGCCAGCTTGTAGAACCTTTGGGTTCCTATCCATGTTAAAATATGTAGAAGTTGAGCTGGCTCAAAGGATTTCCCTATTAGAACTCCTTGGACCATGTTCAAGCTTACCAGATTAGGTAGTTCAAGAGATGATAGGCTTTTCATCATTTTAGACCTTACATGAGATGACCATGGGCCTCCCTTGTAAAGAAATGCACCACTTCCACTAATAAAAGAAGAGCCATACCTAGCTAGCTAGCTTAATGTGTTGCCTATTTTGAAGAAAAAAATAGCAATGGATTGATTTATCCACCGCAAAGAACATACCTAGCCAGCTTCACATATATTCTTTTGCATATACGCCATAATAGGAAGATTATAATAGACAGAAGGAAATTGAAACCCTAATTCAAATCCATAATATTCACCAATAATCACACCAAACACTATAATTAGAATCACTTAATAAATTACATGGGTCATATTGACTAACTTAACATTCTTACACAGCTGATGGCGCCTCCATTAATCTTCAACTATCCGACTCCCTATGATGGTAGGAACATTGTCTCTCCCACCTACGATGGTAGGAACATTGTCTCTCCCACTAGCGATTGGCGTCACTGTGGCTTCTCTTCGCGTCGCCACCGTACCCTCAACCAACCGCGCCACCACCACTTTTGTCGGTGCTCCCACCATCCATCTAGCCCTTCCACGCTCCCATCTTCTTGATCGCCAAAAATCTCCCCATCGCCGACAAGGCATGTGTCAGAGACCTTGGCAACCGAGTCTTCAATGAGGTAATTGTGTGCATTAAGACTCAATTAGGTTATTACCGTGCTATTGAGGCTCCTAGTTGCATCAGGAACGAGCTTGTTGTTATTTATGTACCTTTTAGGATCCTTTATGCAGTGTTGTAACTTTTTTGCAAACAAATGATAGCTTCTAGGACTTTAGGGTTCCCATCCTTGTTAAAAGAAGTATGTACTTACCTAGCCAGCTAGCTTGATGTGTTGTCTCTTTTCATGAAACAATAATAATAATGGATTGATTTATGCACCACAACAAACATATCTACCTAACTTCACATATATTCTTACACATGTATGCTATAATTATGAAGATTAATAGATACTCCCTCTATTTCATAATATAAAACGCTTTCATAAGCTATGTTAGCTTGTAAAAACGTCTTATATCATGAGACGGATGGGGGCAGAAGATGAAATCAAAACCCTAATTCTGATACATAATATTATGAGGCGTCGACGGCTTCCTCCTTATTCAACGATTCGACTTCCTACCAGTGTAACCATTATCTCTTCCATTCCTCTTCGCCTCGCCACCCCAACCTCAACCACCCGCCATCACCGTCGGTTGTGTCGTCGCTCCTATCATCCATCTAGCTCTTCTACGTCCTCGTCATCTCCTCCGTCGCCTAGAACCTCCCACTCTTCAACCCTGACCCTTTTGCATCATGAAGTTTCATCCTCGTCTTCACCGCCGTCACCAGCCGCGTGGCTCCACTCTACCTTGTTGCCCTCGCTGGGTCGAATCCCACGCGTCACGGACGAACCGCACGGTCTAGAAATCAGCCGCCGTTTCGTGGAGTGGCACTGGACTGCGCTTTTTGGCAAAGCAGATAAAAAAATCTAGTCTGAAGTGCCTGACAAACATTCCGTCCGATTCCGACCACCGACCAAAACCTTCGCAAACCCCTCCGCTGCCGCCATGGCTCGATCTCACGCCGACCGCCCCTTCCGCCCGCCGGATCGGGGTCCGCTGCCGCCGCACCGCTCACAGCAGCACAGCCAGCCGCACCCGCAGACCGCCGCGATCCTCCTCCTTCGCGCGGGCCCCGATTTCTCCTCCCCGTCCGCCACGGAGGTCGACGCGCTCGTCGCCGGCCTCCGCCCCGACAGCCTCTCCGTCTTCTCCTCCGGCCGCCACGCCGCTCGCCTCCTCTTCCGCTCCCTCCCTGCGGCCGCGGCCGCGGCGCGTGACCTCTGGTCGCTCCGCCTCGAGGGCCGCCACCTCCTCACCCCGTACCTCCCCGACGCCGCCCTCGCCGCGAAGGCATTCCCCCTAATCTCCTCGCTCTTCGCCTCCCACGCCTCCCGCCTCCTCGACTCCGACCTCGTTTCCCGTTTAGCCGCCCGCTCATCTCAGCTCGCAGCCTCCGTCCAGACTGTCAAGCACCGCCTGCGCGTCCGCCGCAGTAACCTCCGCGACTTCGATCAGTTCAATCTCCAGAGGAAAACGCTGGAGGCTGACAAGGATTTGTTAGACGCTAAAATTGCCGAGTATAAAGCAGCAATGATGTCGATACGTCGTGCGATGCTAAGTGGGACGGATGAAGAGGAGGAGGTGGACCAGGAGGAGGAGGGGGTTGATCTGTTTGGGATTGTGGAAGATGATGATGTGGATTTTGCGAGGGTGCACACGATGATGCTGCGTGAGTGCAGGCGGCTCAATGAGGGGCTACCAATCTATGCATACCGTAGAAAAATTCTCAATCACATATTCGCTAACCAGGCGAGTTTTACGAGTTCTTTGCAGTTATATTTGTGATGTTTGCAAATCTACAATGCAGTGTGAGCCAGACTTTTATGCTTAGTTGTTAGAACCATAGTGGAAAAGCAGTGTATGGAGTTTTGTTGTGTATATATTATAATTTTGCAATGCGCTGTTAAGTTTTAACTTTGCTTATGTAGGTTAAGTTAATCTGAGTCATCTCTTGTGATTTTAAATATTGGTAGTATTGGCAGAATATTCTTGCTCTAGCTTTTCCAATGGAACTGCACCTAATGATCTTCATTACAAGGTTATGAGGTGCATTTTTGCCGTTGAGGTACCAACATTTTGATCATGTAATTTGGTCTAATATTCAGTAGTCAGCGTTTCGCTTTACCCACAATTTCCCCCCTAGGTTTCACTTGTTTGTTATTTTTCTAAATCATGAATAATGACATAAAATTTGTGTTTTAAGTTATGTATCTTTGTTCTCTACAGGTTATGATCTTAATTGGGGAAACTGGTTCTGGGAAAAGCACACAATTGGTTCAGTATCTTGCTGACTCAGGTCTTGCTGCCAACGGTTCAATTGTCTGTACCCAACCTCGAAAAATTGCTGCTATAACGTTGGCACGTAGAGTAGATGAAGAAAGCAATGGCTGCTATGCAGAAAATTTTGTGTCGTCATGTTCAACCTTTTCCTGTTCTCGGGGCTTCAGTTCGAAGATCATATTTGGCACAGATAGTTATCTTTTACATCACTGCATGAACGATACGGGCCTGGATGGCGTTTCATACATTATTGTTGATGAAGCTCATGAAAGAAGCTTGAACACCGATCTTCTCTTAGCTTTGATAAAGAAGAAGCTGCTTGATAGGGTGGATTTGCGACTCATTATAATGTCTGCCACTGCTGATGCTAATAGACTAGCTGAATACTTTTATGGCTGTCAAACATTCCATGTTAAAGGGCGAAATTTTCCTGTTGAAATTAAATATATCCCAGATGTATCAGTGGATGCTTCCTTCAATATTGTACCGAACTCTCTGAATGATGCTTGTGCTACTGCTTCTTATGTCAATGATGTTGTAAGGGTGGTAAGTGTGATTCACAAGAATGAAGAAGACGGTGCCATACTTGCTTTCTTGACATCTCAACTGGAAGTTGAGTGGGCCTGTGAAAACTTCAGCGATGCAAGTGCTGTGGTACTTCCTATGCATGGAAAGCTTTCCCATGTAGAACAGAGTCGTGTTTTCAACAGCTACCCCGGTAAGAGAAAAGTTATCTTCTGCACGAATATGGCTGAAACGTCGCTGACCATCAAAGAAGTGAAGTATGTTGTTGATCCTGGACTGGCCAAGGAGAGCAGATTTGTGCCTAGTAGTGGTCTCAATGTGCTGAAAGTAAATTGGATTTCCCAAAGTTCCGCTAATCAACGTGCTGGCCGGGCCGGTCGAACAGGCGCAGGGAAGTGTTACAGGCTTTACTCTGAATCTCACTTCAGAATGATGGAAGTACATCAAGAACCTGAAATCCGGAAAGTTCATCTTGGCACTGCTGTTCTGAGAATACTTGCTTTGGGTGTTAGGGATGCACAGAATTTTGAGTTTGTTGATGCCCCAAATCCAGAAGCAATCAATATGGCTTTGAAGAACCTTGAACAATTGGGTGCTGTCAAATGTAAATGTAATTTGTTTGAGCTGACTGATACTGGACGCTACCTGGTCAAATTGGGAATTGAGCCAAGGCTTGGCAAAATTATGCTTGATTGCTTTGATTCTGGTTTGAGGAAGGAAGGTGTAATTCTAGCTGCTGTTATGGCAAATTCTAGCAGCATATTTTGTAGAGTGGGCACTAATGAGGAGAAACATAAAGCTGACCTTCAGAAGGTCCGATTGTGTCACCAAGATGGAGATCTCTTCACTTTACTCGCTGTTTATAAAAAATGGGAGGATGGGAATGGAAACAGGAATATGTGGTGCTGGCAGAACAGCATCAACGCCAAGACCATGAGGAAGTGCCAGGATACTATATCAGAGCTTGAAAATTGTCTAAAGCATGAACTCAACATTATTATCCCAAGTTATTGGTGTTGGAATCCTGAGGTTCCCTCTATGCATGATAAGTTGCTAAAGAGAATTATTCTATCATCTCTTGCAGGCAATCTTGCTATGTTTTTAGGACATGAAAAGTTTGGTTACCAGGTGATTTCGACAGATCAGGCTGTGAACCTTCATCCCTCATGCTCATTGCTCAATTATGGCAGCAAGCCAGAGTGGGTGGTGTTTACCGAAATCTTATCAATCCCAAATCAGTATTTGGTATGTGTAACTGCTGTTGATCATGATGCGTTGTATGCACTTCATTCCATGTCCTTCATTCATCAACTGGAGAAACATAAGCTGCAGATAAAAGTGATTAGTGGGCTTGGTCATAATTTATTGCGAAGATTTTGTGGCAAATATGGCCAAAATCAACACAGGATTATCTCACATCTCAAGGAAGAATGCAGGGATGACCGAATAACAGTCGAAATTAACTTCAAAAACAATGAAGTTGTGTTATTTGCTACAAGGCAGGACATAGAAAAGGTCTTCTGTATTGTTAACGGTGCTTTGGAGTGTGAAGCTAAGATGTTGAGGAATGAGTGCCTCGAGAGAAGATTATTTCCTGGGAGGCCTGGCAGTTCTCCTCTTGCATTGTTTGGCTCGGGTGCTGAAATCAAGCATTTGGAACTTGGGAAGAGGTATCTAACAGTAGAGGTTCTCCATCAAAATGCCCATGATATCAATGACAAGGAGCTTATTTTTTTGGTGGGCAGTCTGATCCCCGGTGTCGCTAATTTTCATAAATCAGCTGGGAACTTTCGGATAGCCTCAGATGAAACGAAATGGGGGAAGTTTACATTCCTCAAACCTGAAGATGCTGAAGATGCTGTGTTAAAATTGAATGGAATAGAGTTTCATGGTTCCTCATTAAAAGTGGTTCCAGTATGTTCTTCTGATAATCGAGGATTACCATTTCCTGCGGTAAGAGCTAGACTATCATGGCCATGTAACCCAAGCAGGGGGCGTGCATTTGGGACCCGTTTGCTCAGGCTCAGGGAAGCACCCATAATTGGCCCTTCTGTTTCTGCATGTGAAGAAGCGCTGATTAGAGAAATTTCTTCATTCATGCCAAACAAGAGTTTTCCTGGACAAAATTTCCGTGTTGAAGTCTTCCCTCCAGAGGAAAACAACTCAATGATGAGAGCAACTATAACTTTTGATGGAAGTCTTCATCGAGAGGCTGCAAGAGCGCTGGACCATCTTGAAGGAAGCTTTCTTCCTTGTTGTCAACCTTGGCAGATGATACGGTGCAAGCATGTATTTCATAGTACTCTGTCCTGCCCATTACATGTTTACAATGTTATCAGCCAGGAAGTTAATTCTCTGCTTGAGAGTTTCCGAAGCCAGAAAGGTGTGCTTGCATTCCTCATTTCCTGCCTGCTTAAATTTCTTCGCTGTTCTATTGTTTGAATCATGTGTTTTCTTTGCTTTTTTAAAATGGAACACATAGATTCCATTAAATTTGGCACACGGCTAAATTTCTGGCTACCACACCCCAAACATCACCATGAAAATGGTCCGTCCAAATTACACGATCATCTAGACCCTGATCACACCCCAAGGCTGCAAAAAGATGTGACGTCATTACTTTTACGACGAATAAATTCTGTACAGTACACATCAAACGAGAGCAGTAACATACTCTTTAAGGTCTTTTACTAGTGCACTGGATGTTGACAAATCATAACCAGTGTTAGACAAAGCTTGTTTAAGCTCTAGGCAGTCGGTCTCAAGGACAACTCAGCCCATGCCTAAGGAGGTGACATGATGAACATCATGCTGCATTGCTTGAGCTTCCAAGTCCACATGTGACAGGCTTCCTTCACCGGCAGCAATTAAAGCCCCTAGATGATCCCGGACAGCAAATTCCCTATCACCAGCATGCACAGTTTGACAGATAAGCATCAAAGTTTACCTTTAACCACTCCAGAACAGGAGGTTTTCCGGAGCTCACAAATCTGGGTATATTCACTTTCACATTCGGGTGGTGTTCTAAGGATTCAGAAATGTATGTTGCAAATCTTAATTGGAAATCAGAGACTGGTTCGACTGCGTCTTCTGTGTTACCTTATTGTGGTGAGACCACTAAATACGTGAAAGTGGCAAGCTTCATAACCGCACTGCCTCTTTTCCAAAATAAATTTCACAGTTCCTTTAGCTGAGATGCACTTCAAGAGATTCAGCTTTTCTTCTTCGAGGAGCACCGCATGCTAACACATTTTCACAATTTTTTTGCAATATAAGAGGTGGTCACCATCTTCATTTTGTCATCTCCATAAGGGATTGTGCATAATCGCCTCTCCTTCGAATATTCATTTGCGTTCCTAGTGTCCAAATAAAATGGTTAACTTTACTTGGGCACAGCAAACTCAAAATTCTCTTCCAGACATGATTATAAGACTTATCTGCACTATTTGAGCTTCCACAACTGCTGACACCTTGCAAATCATGTTGCTTCATGTAAAATTCATATGCTGACCCCACTTCCTTTAAATGCACTCCCTCTACTATGTTCCCATGGACCAATGTTAAACGTGAGAATTGACAGAAATAATTAAAAGTTCAGCCCAAAATGATCCTAGTCTTTTATTTATTTATTACCAAATCTGACCCTTCCACTTAGCGCCAGTCTCCTTGGTGTTGAACTTGGCTATGTCAAGGCCATACACTTTGGTATTTGAAAAAACTTAGAACTTTCGTGGAACAAACACGTTCAACGCCATACACCCCGGGGTTGAGCTGTTTGTGCTTAACGCCAGAGTGCATGGCGCTGAACTGTGTTACCTTTCTCATTGTCATTTTTGCCTGCCTCAAGCCATCCACCACATGTGATTTTCCCGGTAGCACAAGGTGAAATAGCAGAGTAGGCATCAGTGATTGCCATCTTGGAGCAGAAGCTTGCAAATAAGTTAAAACCTGTACGTGCATGAATAAAGAAAAGAGAAAAAAAGAGAGTAAAGGATGAACGCTGCTACTGGGTATGAAAGAATCTTTCTAGGCCAAGCACTGCCGCTCGTTATATAACAAGCCAACACTCATTGTTTTAATTCACCCGTGGGTCAAAGAAAGGAGGCCACGGTTCAACACCATATATGTTGGCGTTGAGCTCTAACAACTAAACACCAGCTGTTGAGCCTATCATGTGTGTTTGCTCCATAAAAATGCTAAGTTTTTTCAACGCCAACATATATGGCGCGAGCAAAAGCGTCAGATTTTGTCAGAAGTTTACATTAGAGTTATTGTTGGCTAAACTTCTAAATGAGGGTCAGTTCTGTCCGTTTTCACCTCTAAAGGAGAGATGGTCATTTAATTGAGGAGTTGTAAACATGACATATTAGTGATGCATTATCATTTATTATCACTGCCTTGTTTGTTTCCAGGGGCTAAAAATGGCAAGTAATTTTGATTGGGGGTAGTATGTGTACATACAATATTTTTGGTGTTCCTGTTGGTATGCAACTTCTTTTTTGGTTGTTGTTAAATTCAGGAGTATGTGTTATTTCAAGAATCACCGCAAGAGTTTGTTGGTAGATACACTAGTTTACACATGTATGTGTGTGATCACTTGCAAGACTGCAACCAAGGTATACATCCAAGAATCTGTAACATTAGTAAATAGGGATATCCCCTTCCTCTCCTTGATAAGCCTAAATCACAAGTGTTATGCTGCTAATCTTATGTAGCTTCATTTCCGCATTTATATTGTTTGTGTGGTTGTTTGAGACTGCAAAAAGCTTAAGCTTATATCTACTGGTGAGTTTGAAGATGTAATCAGTTTTCTATTTCATACAGGTGTGTCTTACAATTTCGAAAAGACTGATAATGGTATTTTCCGGTTAAAGCTCACTGCAAATGCCACAAAAACAATAGCAGATTTGAGAAGGCCTCTTGAGATTTTGATGAAAGGCAACACTATAAACCACCCTGACCTGACAATAAGTGCAGTTCAGCTACTTTTGTCCCATGATGGTGTAGCACATTTGAAATCTATTGAACAAGAAACTGGTACTTACATTCTTTACGACAGACAAAGTCTGAATATTAAAGTCTTTGGGCACCAAGATCAGATGGCTACAGCAGAGACAAAATTGGTGCACGCACTTACAGAGCTCCTTGAGAAGAAGCCCCTGGAAATTAGTCTTCGTGGCCATAACCTCCCTCCAGACTTGATGAAGAAAACAGTAGAGAACTTTGGAGTTGATCTGGAAGGACTTAAGAAAGAAATGCCTGCAGTAAATGTTGAGTTACATAAACAGAGACATCTACTTAAAGTTTGGGGTAGTAAAGAGGATAAGCGAAGGGTTGAAGGGATGATCTCTGAGCTGATAACCTCTGTTAAACAGAATGCCCTGGTTCAACTTCCGTCAGGGAGTGTTGGAGGAAGTAAGGATAAGCAAAGGGATGACAATGAGCTGGCGCAGGATGCGTGCCCTATTTGCTTGTGTGAGACTGAAGACCCTTTTGAGCTTGAATCATGTGGGCACATGTTTTGTCGGGCTTGCTTAGTGGATCAGTGTGAATCTGCCATGAAATCTCATGATGCGTTCCCTGTTTGCTGCCTGAAAACTGGATGCAGGAAGCCCTTCCTCATAGTTGATTTGAAGCACCTGGTGTCTAATGAGAAGCTGGAGGACCTATTCAGAGCTTCCTTAAGGGCATTTGTTACATCTAGAGCAGGAATGTATCGCTTCTGCCCGACACCCGATTGCCAATCCATCTACCAAGTGGCAGCTCCAGATGCAGAGACCAAGCCTTTTGTCTGCGGGGCTTGCTATGTCGAGATCTGCACCAAGTGCCATCTTGAGTATCATCCTTTGATGTCCTGTGAGGCTTACAAGCAATACAAGGAAGACCCAGACGCGACGCTGCTTGAATGGCGCAGAGGGAAGGAGAATGTGAAGAACTGCCCTTCGTGTGGATACACGATCGAGAAATCTGAGGGCTGCAACCATGTCGAGTGCAGGTGCGGCAGCCATATCTGCTGGGCATGCTTGGCGAACTTCAGGAGCAGCGAGGAGTGTTATGGCCATCTCAGGTCTGTGCACCAATCCTTTGTGGACATTGTGTAGAACCTGGATGTAGATTTTTGCACATGCTGGCTGAATGATTATATTTGTTGTGTATACAATGTAGGAAGATGATGATGTTCGTCTGTCTGTATATTAACCTTGTTATAATTGCATGACGATAACTAGCGCACATCTGTGTTGAAAATATCTTGACCATTTTATCCATGTTTACTTAAATCGTTTGGGGACTTCTGTTTACGGATGACTGAGAGCATTGCTGGCATCTTTGTGGGTGAATCTTTGTTCCCCTAAAATCACTTTATTGGTTCCATGTTTCCGTTTTTGAGTTCATGCTCGTTCGGTTCTTGGCTGGTTTGACGAAGTGTGTGCATCAGAGAGATGGGGGTTTGGATAAGGGCACAGTTCCTTCTCCAAACCAGTGAAGCCCTCCTGCAAAGCACAGGCTTTCTAGGTGGTTGGTGCAAACAGGGGTTTCTAGGCTTGAGTGGAGGGTGCAATACTGGTTTCTCCACATTAATCCTGGCAGTTTTTTCATACTTATGCTAGCATAGCAATATTACCCATAACCATCACATTACTGCTCATGTACTTTGTCGACGTCCACAACGCTCATCAGCGGTACAAAAAGAAATTCCTTGACGCTTTCTCTCTTATCGCCGTTACTGTTGCTGGGTAGGAGTACCTGCCTGAGGGAATTTCCTAACGGACGCTCGTCGCGTCAAGTTTTTTTTTTTTGAGACAATCCACGAAGCTTTTTATTCACTCGTCACAACGTTTACAGGGACGAACTGAAGTTCACCAGGGTTGCCCAACTAAACATGGTGGCCAATCCCTAATTTCAAAACATGCTTCGCTAGATTGTGAGCCTCGACATTCGAACTCCTAAACTCATGCACAAAATTACATAACTGAAAACTACGAAAGTATTCAACAATCTCACTAATGATAGCCCCATAGTTAGGACTACTCTTTTGCTTGATATCATCCACAATGCCTTTGCAGTCTGATGCAATGTGTATCGTCTGTAGCTGGAGGTCCTCTGCTAGTGCCATTGCTTCCCGGATCGCCAACGCCTCAAGAGTAGCAGGGTCAGATATAGAATTGAACACTATGGCCGATGCTCCAAGATACAGACCCTCCTCACTCCTGCAAATTGCAGCGATTGCACCAAATCTCGATCTCCTCATAGTGGCAGCATCAACATTCACTTTTATCATGCCTGCGGGAGGTTTAATCCAGCCTGTTGGCCTCACCCTCACTGAATACGCAGCTGATCTCTCCGTGCTCTTGGCAACTTGTATATCATTCAGAAAGGAATTGATGAAACAATGGGTGGAGTAGGGATTCTGAAATATATCTTCATAAATTGCCTTTCGTCTTGCTGCCCAAATAGCCCATAAGGTTGTCGTCATACGGACAAAAAGATCGCTCGACAAGGCTTTCTTCATTGCAAAAAGCCAATCCTTAACACTATCAGTGTCGAAACGGCTGACCTGATCTAATATTTCCTCGTTCGCAAGTGCCCAAACACTGCAAGCCATCGAACAGTTCAGTAAGGCATGTCTCCACGAGTCTCTTGCGCCGCATAGCGCGCACGTTGATGACGTGGACATCTTTCTATGCTCCAAAACATCAGCTGTTGGAATTGAGCTCCGAGCTAAACGCCAAAGAAACAACTTGATTTTAGCAGGTACATCTGTTTTCCACAGCTCTGTCCATTCCGTTTTTGCATTGTCCGCCGCAGAAGAACCACCACGTTCCTCGATCCAGTCCTCCCTCGAGATCTTGGTTTGCATAATAATTCTGTATGAAGATTTGACAGAGAATGAACCTCTCTGCTCTCCGCTCCAAGCCCAGAAATCCTCTACGTTTCTTGTACATAACGGGATAGCTAGCACAGCTTCAGCATCAATGGACAGGAACACCGCTCAGACCAGCTGCTCATTCCAGCTCGCTGTCATCGTGTGCATCAATTCTGAGACCAATTGTGGAGGGTTCGGAGTAATAGGCGCAATGGGCCTCATCATCCCCGGCCGTGGTAACCAATTATGCGTCCATATATGCGTGGTTTGCCCATTACCAATCCTCCTGATAAGGCCTAGCCTAAGCATATCTCTTCCATCGAGAATTGCTCTCCAAATTTGTGAAGGTCTACTGCCAAGCTCCGCCTCCATTGCAGATGAGTGAGGGAAATAAGCTGCCTTGAGAATCCGCGAGCTTAGTGAATCAGGATCCTGAAGTATCCTCCATGCTTGTCTTGCTAACAAAGCAAGGTTAAAAACCTCCATATCCCGGAACCCGAGGCCTCCAAGATGTTTTGGGCGTGTCAAAATGTCCCAAGCCACCCAAGCTGGTTTACGTTTCCCCGCTTTACTTCCCCACCAGAACTGCCGAATGATGGAGGAGATGTTCTCACATAGGCCTCTGTGTAATCTGAAACAAGCCATCGAGTAGACAGGCAGGGCTTGAGCCGCTACTTTAATTAAAACCTCTTTTCCTCCAACCGATAAGAGTTTTTCCATCCATCCCTTCACCTTTTCCCAAACTCTATCTCTGAGATATTTGAACGTTCTTATCTTTGATTGCCCCACATCAGTTGGCATGCCCAAATAGCGCTCATTCAATGATTCATTTTGGACTTGTAGAGTTGCTTTGATACTATCTCTCAACTGTTGCGGGCAACCTTTACTGAAAAATATGGACGACTTGTCATGGTTGATACGCTGCCCCGAAGAATTATAGTACAACTCCAAAAGGTTTGAAACCTCAACTGCCCCCTCTATACTCGCCTTGAATAACAACAGGCTATCATCCACAAAGAGGAGGTGGTTAACAGCCGGAGCTGTGTTTGCCACCTTAATCCCCTCAAGCACAGACGACTGTGAACTGGTTTTTAGTAGGCACGAAAGGCCCTCTGCTGCAATCAAGAAAAGATAGGGGGAGATCGGATCTCCCTGTCTGATGCCTCGTGAAGGTTTGAAGGATTCAAGTTTCTCTCCATTAAACATCACTGAAAATGACACCGAGCTGATCATACTCATAACAATATTTACCCATTGTTGCGCAAAACCCAACTTGATCATGATAGCCTGAAGATAGGACCACTCCAGACGGTCATAAGCTTTCATCATATCCAATTTCAATGCACAATGACTGTTGCTCTTTGCTTTACTTCGCTTCATAAAATGCAGACACTCATAAGCGCAAATAATATTGTCGGTGATCATCCGACCTGGGACGAACGCAGATTGCTCTTCTGAGATTATATCCGGCAAGATAACTTTCAACCTGTTTGCAATAACTTTGGATGCAATTTTGCATAACACATTACATAAGTTTATTGGACGAAATTGTGTAAGGAGCGTTGGATCCATCACCTTGGGAATAAGAACGAGCACCGTGTCATTTACACACTCTGCGCTTTCCTCCCCCTTAATTATCCACAATACTGCCATCGTGACCTCATCTCCGCAGATCTCCCAGTGTCTTTGATAGAAGTGTGCTGGGAAACCATCTGGCCCTGGTGCCTTGGTCGCTCCCATCTGAAAGAGCGCCGTCTTGACTTCCTCCTTTGTGTACGGTGCCATCAGCATATCATTCATATTCTGCGTCAAGTTGTCGAGGCTTCGCACAGAGGCGAGCGACCTATCGATCAAGACGGGCCGGCCCAATTACGAGATAGTGCACGCGCTACAGCGTTCGGATTTGGGAACCTTCTGGAGGGTTCCTGAAATGGTTCTGCGAACCTTCTAGAAGGTTTTGAACCGGGTTTTCACTGGTTTTTTTTCTGTTTGCTTGTTATTTTTTGTTTTTCTGTTTTTTCTTTTTCTTTCTTCGTCTTTCTGTTTCTTTATTTCGTTTTTCAATTCCTTTTTATTCTATTTTTATTTTATTTTTGTTCTTAAGAATTTCAAATTCTTTTCTAAAATTCTAAAATGTTTAGAAGTTCAAAACAATTTCTTGTTATTAATTTTTGTTCAAAAATTCAAAAAATGTTCCCATATTATTAAAAATGTTTGCTTTTCAAAAAAAGTATATAAGTTCACAAAATGTTTATGTTTTCAAATTATGTTTGGGAGTTTCAAAAAATCTTCCCATTTCAAAATTTGTTCATCAATTACCAAAAATGTTCATGTTTTCAAATTTTGTTGCGAGTTTGCATAAATGTTTCCATTTAAAGAATTGTTCACAAATTCCAAAAAATGTTCATGTTTCAACTTTTGTTCAGCAGTTTTAGAAAATATACGCAAGTTTTAAAAATTGTTCATGTGTTCAAGTTTTGTTTGGAAGTTTCAAAATATGTTCCCAGTTTTATAAAATGTTCGAGTATCCAAAAATTGTTTTCGAATTTAATGTTCGGGTTTTCAAAAAAAACTTTCACGTTTTCTATTTTTTGGGAGATTTTACAAAAATGTTCCCGTTTCCAAAAATTGTTTGCATTTTTCGAATTGTTGAGTTTTTTCAAATTTTATTCACAATTTCAAAAAGTGTTTGCTGTTTCATACAACCTTCACGTTTTTTCTCAAAAACAACGTTTTGCGTACAAAATTCTAAAAATGTTCGGATGTGCGCTCGGTTTTGTTCTTAATATGTTGTGCTGCATTACACACCAGGTAGCTCTCTAGCTGAACTGGCTAGCTGTACTTCTTTGAAGCATTTGAAGCATCTGGTCTCAGATTCGAACCCTGCTTTTGCAGATAGGACCTCCCCCTACCTGAGGCCTCATTTGGTACGAGCGGATCGACAGGGTTTCTAGAGGATTAACCCCGCGGGGCCCAGAAATCTCGCTAATCCTCGTCGGCCCACTTGTTTCGCGGGGTTTGCGCAGCCGAATCCCTTCGACCCCCTTCGTTCCCCTCCTATCCACGCGGCTGGCCAGCCTCGCGGGCACCCGTGCGGAATGGGACGCACCGAGACAGAGCGTCGCCCCGCCGCCGCCGTCCTCCTCCGCCGGTACTTCTCGAGGTGATTCCTCCCCCTCTCCTCCACTTCTCCATCCCCGATGATGCGTCCAATGATGAGACAGGCTGCTTCCATGGCCATCCTTCTCCTCTCCTACATGGCAGCAGTTCGATGCGTCCATCGATGAGTCTGTCTGTCTCTTCTCATTTGCAGAACACGGCCGTTACCTTCAGCAGCCTTCTAGCCTGGTCTGCTAGAAGCAAGCTGAGAGTGTGGTATTTATCTAATTGAATCCATCGATCTGGAGCACTGTTTGTTGTTATTGTTCCCTAGTGTCATGGGCTAGGGGTGTTATTTTAGTTCTAGTTTAATTTATGGCCTCCCACAGGCTGCTGTATCCCCACGCAGATTGATGTATTTTTGGACAAAAACAACAAACAATGATAACCTCTGTATCCCCACATTTTTTATATTGATCTTATGTTCATTTGTATGCATTAACATTATCTGTTCGCTATTCTTCTCTATCAGATACAACAGTGTAATATCTGTAACTGAATCTTAGTTGATTTTGTTTCGTGGCGTCATCCCTTTTTCTTGAAGCGACAAAAGAGAGATGATAGATGCACTTGCAAATTGGACGTTCCATTCTTCTAGATTCATAGCAATCCAACAATGGATACTGATTGTTGGTTCCTTCTTCAGTATGCTTCATTTTGGTCCCCATCCATAAATTTGCAACTGATGCAGCACTCATGTACACTTGTAACTTGGTTACTTTATTAGTAACTGAATCCTAAAACAAAGGCAGAAGGATGATACATGTAACAAAGCCTTTGTATCTAGTTGCTACTATTTGTTTTCTCTAAATAAAATTCTCTAAAATAGTTGCTACTATTTGTTAGGTTGAGGGCCTCATTTTTTAATTGGCACCGGGCCTCCGTTTTCTCGGATACGGCCCTGATCATGAAGCTAACTAATCTTTTGATTCAGAAGATTCCACATCCCACTTTTGTGCAACTCTCACACTCTAATATATCCTTGTCCTGTTTATCCATCTGTACACAGGAACTTTTTCTTTTCTTTTCTTGGTGCATAATCCGGGTGAGCAACATTGGTTCTCCAATACCAGAGTATATGTGCCATCTAGCCTAGTCTGCTAGTACTATCTTCCATGCATTCATTATTTAATTCTCCACTCTCAGACTATATAATACAATATGAAAATTTGATAAACAACTAAGCAAGGAAATTCTGTTTGTAGTTTCAAGTCATGCAAAGTTGTTGTTGTGATGAGATATTGATTTCAAGTCATGCAAAATTATGCTGCTGCTGGGAAAAACTGCTGCTAAATTATTCCCATGTAGCAACTTTGTCTCATTTTTATTAGGTGACCTTTACAATTCTGTAGCAAGGATATAAGGGGAGTTAGTTACATTGTAAATTTGGATTTTTAAATGTTCTAGACCATGTTTTGTCAATATGACAAAACTTGCCTACCAAACAGAAAATTTAAACAAAGAGGATTGTGGATGAAGGGGTTTGGGGGATTCAAGGGGTTTTGAGGGGATTGGGTGGAAGGAAGGGATTCACCCAATCCCCTGAAATGCCCCCCTCCCCAATCCACTTCTACCAAAGAAAGCCTGATGGTTGTCATAATCCGCAACCAAGTATTCGTGATAAGTTCAGCTAGGCAGAGTGTTAGCATTGTGATCCTCCTGCTGTTGGTTATGTCTCATGTAGCTGTGGTTTCAAGGGCTCAGAAGACGAAATCGAAACAACGAGAAGAACCACCTTCGGAAGAAAGAACTGGATTACTTGGTGAGGAGGCTGCGCAGCAGGATTCTGAGAGTGCCAGCTCTAGCACCGCGCTCATGGGATCTGGTCAGACAAAGAGAACCTGAGTGTAGTGCAGGCCATGCGTAAGTCAACTTCTGGCAGACTGCTGTCTTTTTTCTGTAGAGAAATGAGGAAATGCATATTTATGCAAACAATCTTAGTTTCCTTCTGCATTTACAAATATACAGTGTTGGGATAATGTAGTATTGTACTACTTCCTCTACCTATAGCAACATTACAACAGTCGCTTCATGCATGAACTAGCAAATGACAAAAGGAAGCTACATTATATATTTCAGTTGAGTGATACATGTCTTATCTGAACCAACACTGCGTCTTTTGGTCACGGAGCATGTAGTCTCACTCTACTCCTGTATCTTGTCAGCTTGCATGTTGTCTCCAATGGCTTCCTCTGATGTTTTGTCCTTCCCTTGGTCTTTCTCCTTGGCTTTCTTCATTTCAGCCTCCTCTTTCTCCTTGGCTTTCTTCGCTTCAGCCTCCTTGGCCACCTCTTCCTCCTTCGCCTTGGCGACCGCCGCGTCTTCTTTGGCCTGCTTGAGCGCCTCGATGAGGCCTGCCAAGCATACGTCAGGGTCCCTCTTTTTCTTCTTGGACATGGGCATGAGGTTCTCTGCCACGTCAGCGGGCGACATGTCAGTCTCCTCGAGCAGCTGCTGAATCTCCCCAAACAGCTCGTGCTCGACGACATCCAGGTAGTTCTTGGCGAGTACCTTGAAGCTCTCAAAGCGGCAGTAAGACATCTCAATGTGCTTGTCCATCCTGCCCCGCCGGATCAGTGCCGGGTCCAGCTTCTCCTTGTAGTTGGTGGTGAAGATGATGATCCGCTCGCCGCCGCACGCAGACCACAGCCCGTCGATGAAGTTGAGCAGGCCAGAGAGCGTCACATTGGCCGCGTCATCCTTCTCTGGCTCGATTGGTAGCTTGGGTTTGTCGTTGCCATCAGAGTCCTTGTCGCGAGAGGCCTTCTTGTCCTTGCGGCGTTTTCCGGTGAGGTCGGCGGAGCAGTCAATGTCCTCTATGACGATGATGGACTTGTCCGTCGTCTCGATGAAGAGCTTCCGCAACTCGGTGTTGTTGTTGATGGCCGTGAGCTCGAGGTCGTAGACATCGTAGTCGAGGAAGTTGGCCATGGCGGCTATCATAGTGGACTTGCCGGTGCCGGGCGGGCCGTAAAGGAGGTACCCGCGCTTCCACGCCTTGCCGACCTTAGCGTAGTACTCCTTGCTCTCTTGGAACGCCATGAGGTCATCGATGACGTCCTCCTTCTGTTTGGGGTCCATGGCAAGGGTGTCGAAGGTCGCCGGGTGCTCGAACGGTACATGGCTCCAGGCGCTCTTGGCCCCGTAAGGGCTCGAGCTGCCGCTGGCTTTGTTGGTGAACAGGCGGCGCTGGCGGTTCTTGATGATGACGGTGCGGCCCTCGCCGAGGATGAAAGGCAGGTAAGAATCGAGGACGAGGTCGTGGTGCTGCTTATGGAAGGTGACCCGGTAGAAGCGCTTCTCGTCCTCGCCAGGGTACAAACTGATGACATTGGACTTGGGTCGCTGCTTGGAGGCATGCCACCAGAGCGTGGCGCCGGAGAAGTCGTCGGTGACCCCCTCGTGGTCGTCGATGGAGACCTGGATGTTCTTGCTGTCCTTGCCGAGCTCGGCTTTGAGCCTGCGCGCGCGACGGGCACATGCGTCGCTCAGGTAGGCCTCGACGGCAAGGAAGAGCTCGCTTCGCTTCCAGCGCTGGGCGCCGTTCTCCGAGATGGTGATCTGGAGGTAAGGGTTGAAGTAGGCGGTGAGCTTGGCGGCCAAAGCGGCGAGGTTGAGCCGGAGGGTGTCCGGGATGTGGTTCTGCACCATGGACCATAGGAAGATGGTGCTCGCCACTGCCGATCCGAACCATGGCCACCACTCCACCATCGCCCCCTCCATGGCTGGACCTCACCTCTTGATTTTGTGTCTTGGGTTTTTCTTGCTGGAAGGCTGTAACTCTATCTGGCTCTGCACCGGACGGCACCTGAGTGAGTGAGTGGTTGTGCGTGTATATAGTGCTGGCTGGAGACGTGTGGTGATTCACTTAGGTTAACCCAGGTCGTCGTCTTTGTCATCATCGGAGCAGATCGTCGGGGTAGGTGGAGAGGAGCTCTCGGAGCCGAGAAAAATCGGTGAGTCCATACACACGGAACAAACTCATGAGTTCCCTTTTCCCAGTACAGATTGAGACAAGGTGAGTGAATGGATGGGTCTCTCCTAGCCAACAGGCCATGTTAGGGTATTTCGTATTGTAGCACTCAATCCATAGCACAATTTTTTTGAAGAAGAAAAAACACTGTATCTTTTTATGCAAGGGAGAGTACAGCTCACTCTGCTCCTGTCACTTCATCACTTGTCAGCTTGCTTGCTTGATGTCTCCATTGGCTTCCTGTGATGTCTTGTCCTTTGCTTCACCTGGCTACCTTCCTGGCTTTCTTAACCAGGAGATGGTTTACTTTGGGTTCAAGTAAATTAATTTCTGCAGCTTTTCAGCCCTAGCAAAATCCTGCCACTCCCTTCTTCGTTTTCCAAATTTCAAGAGCCATTTACATACAAGATTGATGTTGGTAGAACTGAAATCAGTGAACCCAAGCCCATCTAGGTTGGTTGTCACACACATCAAGCCAGGTGGTACTGAAAAGGTCAGAAAACTGCAAATTCAGTCTCCTGTAATTCTAACGGTCTAGTCATAAGCTAGGTGTGGTGTAGTGATTTACTTGACTTGAGCACTACCGGTAGCCGTTGTTGTCGTCGTCGGAACAGGAGAAGATGAGCTATCAGAAGAGATAGGCCTTTTGCCCAGTATACGTGGAGTCCTTGGTAGTAGTCTCTACCTGTGTTTTGATTTTCGGCCGCAAAAAGTGGATTTCGGCCGAATTTCGGCCATCTCGGCCTGAGGCGAAAAGTATATTTAGGCCGAAATTGCTCAAATTTGGCAAATTTTGATCAAATTGCAGTCAAATTTTGGTCAAATTTCAGCCGAAATTTTTGAAAATGGCTGAAATTCGGCCATCTCGGCCTAGGGCGAAAAAAAGCTCAAACCGAAAATCAAAACACAGGTCTCTACATAGCAACATTACAAGTGGAGCTAGATGATATTTTCCTTTAAGAAACGCTGCATCTTTTGAAAGGGAATCGTTCTAATTCTATCACTTGTCACCTTCCTTGATGTCCCCAGGTGCAGGTGGCCGGCGAGGTATGGGCGGAAAGTGGTGGAGAAGCAAGATGATGGTGGCCACCGCCAACCCGACCTGGAGCTGGCCCTCTTTGATGTCGTGTGCCTTGGGGTGGTTTTACTCTTGCCTCCATGGAAAGCTGTAGCTCGACCTGGACTGGACGCCCGTGTGCTTGCATATATAATGCCAACGATTTGTGCGATGATCTGCTTAGGTTGAGCCTAAGCACGCATCGCCGCTGCGGTCGCCATCGGAGCAGGTCAGGAGGAGTTATCGCCTTATCGGAGCTGAGAAGAAGCAGGCGAGCATCGACATCGATCGACCAGTCCACGGAAGTGGAATTGCTTAATGCTAAAGGCAACGGGAACTGCATAGTTGGCTGCAGGCTCCGCTCACTTTGCAGCAATCAAGGATGAAGCTCGCTCTTGGGCCATGGCTGGAGCTAGAGGAATGAACTTAGGGCTAGCTGTAACCTGATCGTGTCTTTGGGGGACTGAGCAACCCTGTGTCTTCTGCTCATCTCGTCACCACAGCGTTGCCATTCTTGTGCATGTCTCTGTGGTGATCCCCTGTAATTTCTAAACTTTCTCCCCTATCAATGCAATGATACACCATCTAGGCATATTCGAGAAAAAAAATAAGATTCCGGTTGCTAATTTGGTCATTGCATCGCTGTCGCTTTTGTAGATGATGGATTGCGTCTCTATCCTGTCACTGACAGCTGAGTATACAATATCCTCATCTATTTGGCATCAACAACCTGCAGGACTGTATTGTTCAGGATTTCAGGGGTAAGGATATGTGTCCACCTACTTTAGAAGAAGACTAACACCTGTGATCCGTTGGGGTAATGAGACAACCTTAAATCCTTTGTGGCCGATGTAGCTACTTCGACTCAGGAGGATGGTGTATATTGGGCATTGTAGAAAAATAATACTTTCTCGGTCAAATATATGTATAGAAACTCCTTAAGGTTTGGCCACTGATAGGCGCCGGTCGACTGGCCCAATTTCGGCCGGTCACCGCGCGAGCGTTTGATTTGGTCCACTGCAACCGTACGATTGTACACATCATCTTCTTTCCCACCTTATCTTCAGGCAATCATGGAAGAAAACTAGAAAAATCTGTCACTACTGACAAGAAGAGCCACAACAGTGACGAGGTAGAAGGCCCAACAGTCAGAGGAATCAACGAATCTGAAAAGGGAGAAGTGCCTACAACTGGGACCGAGCTGTAAGTGAGACGTGAGTGAGTGGCCCGCGAGCCATCGTATGAGGATAAGAGTGGTTGTGGCCTTCTATCAATTTTTGCATCAAGATCTAAAAACTCCGAATCATTGAAACGCCTTCTAACTAAAGTTGACTCATCTCCAGTTTCATATTTATCAAGATTTACATTGGAAAATAAAGATTCAATAGGAGTCACATCAATTACTTTAAGATCTTCCTCATTATTCAAAGCCTCTGGTTTCACTGCCATTTTGTTTAGTAAAGTAGCTTGTTTATCAGAAATTTGACTTACTAAATTTTCAAGATGCGCCAACTGAGATCTCAAACCATAAAATTCTTTAGACATATCATCAAGCTCTTTATTCATGTATTCCATAAAGCTTTTCTGCTCCTTGAGCTCGTTTCTAAAGAAATTGTTATGCTCAAATTGTAAAGACATGAACCTTCTAACATTATTCTCAATTTCGTCTACCCTCCTAAGGTGAGGGTCAACGTTTTTTGGAGGGGTCATTGCGACAAAGCAAGCAGTCCAACACACGAGCACACAAAAAGTAAACGAAGAAGATGAACGGAAGATGGTGAAGAAGATGCGAATCTTTTTGAAAATCATATTAGAAGTGGGGGAGAGAAAAACAAGAGGCGAATGGCAAATAATGTAATGTGAGGGATGAGCGTGAAAGAACATGCGGTGCCCCATGTTTAGTTTTGGTAATTGATGACAATCTCTATGGACTAATGACTGCCTTGAGTTATATTTGAAGGTTTTGTCCATAGGCTTTTCTTGGAGTACATGTGTTGGTTTCAAGGAGAGTTTATGTCGACCAAGATGCTATTCAAGGAATTATCCAAAGATTGGTCATGTGAGTGTTGAGCTTATTGTAAGCATGTCTTGAAGAAGAAGATTGTGTGATCATTCATATCTACCTTCAAGACATCATCCAAATGAAGAGAATTGGAAAGATTCAAGGTTTATCAAGATTAAGTCAAGAATGAATCAAGTTGATCAACACACAAAGCATACAAGATGTACTGAGGGATCAAGTGATCCCATGGTATGGTAAGCATTGTCCATTATGCTTTGTTTGCTAACTCATGGTTTTCGTGAGAGTTCTTTGTGGGGTTAGGTGGCGATGTGCAAGTTCAAGTGGAGCATCATGAAGAGATCAAATGCTTGAAGCTTGTCGTCCATTATGGTAACAATGGATTTATGAAGATATGCCGAAGAGTGGCTCACCCATAGTGGAGTATGGGGGAGCAATGAACTAGTCTTCATCGAGCCAACACAATCAAGAAAGGTGGTCCAACTTGAGGAAGTCAAGATCGTCATCATCTAGCTCAAGTGGACTATGTGCAAGACAAAGGTTTGCTCTTGATAGGTTTTCTATTTTACCGGTCTCATAGTGGTAGTTGGGAGACCGGACTATAGGATCGATTGTCGTACTATCAAGGGGGGCTCTCGATGAGTAGCTTGATCATATCGTTCGTTGAGAGCTCAAACCATTGCATCCTTGCATTATCTTTCTTGGTTCTTGTTTGGTTCTCTTTGTGAGTTTTGGAGCTTATGGTCATCTTGATGACAAGCTCGAGTTCATCGAAAACGGAGTTCACTTGCATCTTCTATGATGTTTTCGATGTTGGAGGTTATGTCTGTTCTTCTCTGTTGGAGGTTTCACTCCTCCATTTGTTAGGCATACCTACCCTGCCTCTTCTTACTATAACCAGTCGCTGTTTTGATGCCACTCATCGTCTTGTTTCCAACAAGCTTGAGTTTGCTCAATTCGGAGCTCATATGCAGAAGTTATGGCAGTTCTGGTTTTCCGTGGAGTATACTTGCTTTCGTGGAAGTGGCATAAGGATGGTGCCAGCGGTAGTACCGCTTATCGCCACAAACGGCAGTACCGCTGTCCCACAGTGGTAGTACCGCCCATGGCCATAAGCGGTAGTATGGCTCCGGTTCCGTGCTGGTACCGCCTCGACTCGAGACGTGGTTTTCTCGTGTCGGGTTCAGCGGCAGTAGGAGCGGGCGGTAGTACCACTCATGTGCGGTAGTACCGCGGCTACCACCGCCCCTAGTGCCGCTCAATGGCCCTCCCCCCCGTTCCTTCTCCCTGTGCTCGTGGTGGGCGCTGTGCGCGGTCCCAGCGGTAGTACCGCTGCGACCAACGGTAGTACCGCTGGCTCCAGCGGTAGTGCCGCTCATACGGCTCTGCCTTGCACTCTGTTTCGCTTCGCTCTCTGTGTTCTACCGCCCGGGCGGTAGTACTGCTCCCTTGAGCGGTAGTACCGCTTGTGCGCGGACTGAGCACATAACGGTTGGATTCGGGAGCTCCTTTAAAAGGGGGTCTTCTTCCCCATTCAACCTTATCCTTTGAGCTCGTGTTCTTCCCCCATTGTTGACCTTCTTCGAGCTTGCAAACTCTCAATCCCTCCATGTATTCTTGCTAGTTTTTGAGGGAAAGGAGAGAGGGGATCTAGATCCATATTTCCACCAATCACTTTCTCCTCTATGTGAGGGGAACCCCTTGGATCTAGATCTTGGAGTTCTTGGCGTTCTCCTTCTTGTTCTTCCTCTCATTTTCCTCCCTAGCATTAGTTGCTTTGGTGGGATTTGGGGGAGAAGGACTTGGGCACTCCGTGTGCCCTTGCCATTGCATTTGGTGCATCGGTTTGAGTTCTCCACGGTGATACATGGAAGTTACGAGTTGAGAAGCTTATTACTCTTGGGTGTTTGGTACCCTTGAGCTTGTTCCTCTTGGGTGCTTGGGCGCCCTAGACGGTTGAGGTCACCTCGGAGCCATATTCCATTATGGTGAAGCTTCATGGTGTCGTTGGGGAGTTAACCCCAACCTTGGTGGTGTTCGAAGCTCAATCATTGTGGTGTAAAGCTCTGGGCAAGCGTCGGGGTCTCCAATTAGGTTGTGGAGATCGCCCCAAGCAATTTGACGGGTACAGGTGACCGCCCCCAAGGATTGCCAAAGTGTAAGGGTTCGGTGACCACCCCCAAGGGTTGCCATTTGTACAGGTTCGGTGACCGCCCTCAAGGGCCCCTTAGTGGAATCACGGCATCTTGCATTATGCGAGAGCGTGAGGAGATTACGGTGACCCTAGTGGCTTCTTGGGGAGCATTGTGCCTCCACACCGCTCCAAACGGAGATTAGCATCCGCAAGGGTGTGAACTTCGAGATACATCATCGTCTCCATGTGCCTCGGTTATCTCTTACCCGAGCCCTTTTACTTATGCACTTTACTTTGTGATAGCCATATCGCTTCTTGTCATATATCTTGCTATCACATAGTTGCTTATCTTGCTTAGCTTAATTGTTGGTGCACTTAGGTGGGCCTAGTTGTTTTAGGTTTTGTTCTTGTCAAATTAACCACTAGGTTTATTCTGCATTTGTTCAAGCCTAAACCGTAATTATTTTAAAACGCCTATTCACCCCCCTCTAGGTGACATCCTCGATCTTTCAGAGTGTTTATGATGGGTACTTGGTATGTCTTGGTTTGGCATAGATCTCCTCGACAACGGCGCCAGAAATTCTTCCTACTACCTCTTGAGCTTGCGTTGGTTTTTCCCTTGAAGAGGAAAGGGTGATGCAGCAAAGTAGAGTAAATATTTCCCTCAATTTTTAGAACCAAGGTAGGTATCAATCCAGTAGGAGACAACACAACAAGCCACCGAATACCTGCACAAACAAACACCAACTTGCACCCAATGCGACAAAGGGGTTGTCAATCCCTTCACGGTTATTTACAAAGTGAGATCTGATATAGATGGATAAACGGTAAAGTAACAATTTTGGTATTTTTGGTTTATAGATCAAAAAGTAAAAGATTGCAAAGAAAGTAAATAGGAAAGTAGAATTGTAGATCGGAAACTTATATGATGAAAAATAGAATATTATATGATGGAAAATAGACCCGGGGGCCATAGGTTTCCCTAGAGGCTTCTCTCAAGATACAAAATACTACGGTGGGTGAACAAATTACTGCCGAGCAATTGATAGAAAAGCGCAAAGTTATGACGATATCTAAGGCAATGATCATGAATATAGACATCACGTCTATGTCAAGTAGACTGAAACGATTCTGCATCTACTACTATTACTCCACACATCAACCGACTCCTGCCTGCATCTAGAGTATTAAGTTCATAAGAACAGAGTAACACATTAAGTAAGATGACATGATGTAGCGGAATTAACTCAAGCAATATGATGAAAACCCCACCTTGTTATCCTCGATGGCAACAATACAATACGTGTCGGTTCCCCTTCTATCACTAGGATCGAGCACCGCAAGGTTGAACCCAAAGCTAAGCACTTATCCCATTGCAAGAAAAACCAATCTAGCTAGCCAAACCAAATCGATAGTTCGAAGAGACTTGCAAAGATATCAAATCACGCATATAAGAACTCAGAGGAGATTCAAATAATATTCATAGATAAGCTGATCATAAATCCACAATTTATTGGATCTCGGCAAACACATCGCAAAAAGTATTACATCAAATAGATCTCCAAGAACATTGAGGAGAACATGGTATTGAGAATCAAAGAGAGAGAAGAAGCCATCTAGCTACTAGCTATGGAACCGTAGGTCTGTGGTAAACTACTCACGCTCCATCGGAGAGGTAATCGTGTTGATGTAGAAGCCCTCCGTGATCGAATCCCCCTCCGGCAGGACGCCGGAAAAGGCCCCTAGATGGGATCTCACGGGTACAGAAGATTGCGGCGGTGGAAAAGTGGTTTTGTGCCTCCCCTGGAAGGTTTTGGGGTATTTGAGAATATATAGGCGGAAGAAATAGGTCGGTGGAGTCACGAGGGGCACACAAGGGTGGGGGCGCGCCCTACCCCCTGGGCGCGACCTCCGTCCTTGTGGCCGCCTCGTGGCTTTCCTGACGTGCACTCCAAGCCCCCTGGATGTCTTCTGGTCCAAGAAAAATCACCGCGAAAGTTTCATTCCGTTTGGTATTCCTTTTCTGCGAAACTCTAAAACAAGGAAAAAACAGAAACTGGCACTGAGCTCTAGGTTAATAGGTTAGTCCCAAAAATCATATAAAATAGCATATTAATGCATATAAAACATCTAAAAAAGATAATATAATAGGATGGAACAATCAAAAATTATAGATACGTTGGAGATGTATCATCGGTCTACTTGTCACGAATGTGATGCCTATATTCATTATCATTGCCTTAGATATCATCATAACTATGCACTTTTCTATCAATTGCTCAACAGTAATTTGTTTACCCACCGTATGCTTTCTTTCAAGAGAGAATCCTCCAGTGATAACTATGGCCCCGAGGTCTATTTTTATCATATTGTTTTCAGATCTACAAAATCAAAAACCCAAAAATACCTTGCTGCAATTTATTTACCTTTATCTTATTTTGCACTTTTACTTATCTTTCATATCTATAACTATTAGATCTCATCCTTGCAAGTACCGTGAAGGAATTGACAATACCTTTATCGCGTTGGGTGCAAGTATTTGTTTGTTTGTGTAGGTACAACCATTGGTGACTTGTGTGTTCCTCTTACTGGATTGATACCTTGATTATCAACTGAGGGAAATACTTATCTCTACTTTGCTGCATCACCCTTTCCTCTTCATGGGAAAAACCAACGCAAGCTCAATAAGTAGCACATCACAGAAGTGTCTTTTGTAGTGTTGCCAGTATAAGATGAGGAGGAGCAAAGAGTAGCTAGATGAGGAAGTGTAGCAGATGCATAAACATGTAGTCCAGTCTACACATGCACACACACACACACACAGTTGGTGAGGACTTGTACTAGTACTACTTTCCTTTGATTTGATGCTGGATGGCTTGATTTACAAACAGTGGTGTGCTGCTCCTTTTATACGAGTACTTACCGACTATTTTTGTTTCATTGCTTATGTACTAGTATTTTCTTAGCTACTAAGTCATGGAAACTCTTGCCAATTTTTGTACTACTACCGACATGTTATGTCCTATAGATAGGTTTTGAGTTCACATTATTGAAATATATTGTCCGACTCTCTCCATCAGGTCGACTTTTGGATGAGTTGGCTTGAGCATAAATTTATTATGGTATCAGAGCCAAGAGGTCTTGAGTTCAAGATCTGGCTGGCGCAATTAAATTGCATCCCACTTCCGGTCCATGTTTAGGCCTGAGGGAGCCACATGTGAGGGGAAGTGTTGACCTATAAATGCACAGTACACCTTTCCCCATCAACTTGAGCTTTTGGGTGAATTGGACTTGTGCCTAAATTACTCATTTCATGAGAGATGTATGGTCAATGATGTGTTTATCACTTTTATTATATTCAAGACGAATACTCGTCAACCCATACAACTAGCTGGACCTCCATAATAAAACATATAGCCGTCCTTTCTAGCATGCAGAACCTCACTGACTTTGTAACATCTTGGCGCGCTGACAAGTCTAGCCAAGGCACTCGGATCATACACATTAGCTTTGGAATCAAAGAGCTTGATATTCTTGAAGTATGCTGCTTTCCTTTGGCCCTCTTCTAGAAAATGACCGCTACCCATTGCGGGACCACCTTGATCCCTATCTTGGTAATATACGAATCCAATCCATCCTACTCCGGGGGCTATACCATATAGTTTAGGACAAAGCTCTTTTGGAAAATGCCCCAAAAATGAAGGTTTATGCAAGTCGTCTCGATACAACACCCAATCTCTCGTGTTTGGATCCTATGAGTTATGGAAAATGATAAAAAATTGTCAGTGATCCATTGATAAGTTAATAATCTTGTATTGAAATTTGCTATTAGTGTGTGGAAAAAGGAATTCCGTAGTAAAATAATACTCTTGATATGAATAAATGAATGTTTGAATTTGTTTCTGGATTTTCCCCTATATTATGCTGAGGTACATGTATCATGTGCTAAGACCAAATGGTACGTGTACCTATTATTAGATCCAATAGACCAATTCAAGATTAATATGCCCTAATACACCCTAAGATACTTTCCATGTGATGGATTTCAGTTGTAATGTGGAATAAGCTATAACTATGACTATATTTAGAGATCACACACATGCTTCATACATTTACAATATGCAAGAATATGTTGAATGTACTATAGGGTATTTTAGAATTGGAGTTTGTTACATGTTCATATTACTTCACTAATTTGCAATTTCATTACAGCAACAGGCGATGGAATTTTTATGATGGGGAAAATATTTGCATACACATTCTGATTTCATGAACAAAAAACCCCCTCTAAAAACTGAGATTATGAGAGCAGTGGCAGTAGCAGTAGCAGCAGCAACAACAGTAGTAGTAGTAGTAGTAGTAGTAGTAGTAGTAGTAGTAGAAGGGCATACTGCATGCAGGCTAATAGTTATGTAGCGGTCGTCCCTGTCATAAGTTGAGGGAGGAGCAACAGCTTGGCCCGGAACAAGTGCGGCTCCACTAGCAGGCACAAAACCAGGGCACTCCAAATTATAACAGCCCGTTGATTTGTAGTAGTCTTTCTATAGGATGAAAAAAAAATTGTCATATTATTAAACATATGTAAACGACAACATTTACATTTACCCCAATGATAATAAATTAATATAGACTTACCGTCCATCATATAAAGAAATGGACATCATTATTCTTATATAAGTCGGGAAGTACCTACACCAACCATAGTTGCAAGTGTTTAATTTATGGTAGTGCTTGAGTTCACAATGGTATTGAAAATAATATTTGGACATGTTTCCAATTACATGAAATCCAGCTTGGATCAAATTGATGGAGGAGTCATCTTGATCACTATTGTAGAGATACATCGATGCCCCAGATTCTTGGGACTGACATTGTCCTTGTGAACCCCATATACTTATTTTAACTCGCGCGCCGTGGCTACTCAGTGTGGTTCTCCAGCCAGCTATCCAGTAACGAAAAATAAACTAAATAGGCTTGTTAGCTCATATACATGAATAATACATTTGGCTGTTGGAAACTAAATACTACACTCTTGGACCTCGCACAATCAAAGTACCATAAGGGTATCCTTCACTGTCACCTAAGAAAAAGTGATGTGACACCACAATTTAGAATGTAAAAGAGATTCTAGTATCATAGTGAGTCAAATGTCAAAAGTTAGTAAGAAATATATCATAGCCCAATTTGTATTGCGATTTTACAAAGCAATAAATGAAGTGACAATATGGTACTGGTTCATGATATTTAGCACTCAGGATGCATTATCATAGACTAGTATATATTGTATGCATAACTACTATTCCTTTATTATTTTGGTCCTCGTAGAAATACTACCACTATCCATATTAATTGATGTTGGTTTACTACAAAGTCGTACTAACTTTGTACTGAAACAATGTCAATTAATATAGATCGGAGGGAGAAGTATATATCGTCCTCATAGAGATATGAGATTGAGCATAAGGACTTCTAAAAACATAAAGAATATAAATAGTATGCAAAAAAGGGTTATAATAGAAGCAACTTGTAGTCTTTCAACTTATAGGATTGCAAAAAAGTGGTGGTAGTAGCATATGCCTAGAATTTTCTATGGAATACCCCTCCAATTTAGTGAGCATTTCCAAAGATGTAAATCCTCCAACCTTTATACTCCCTCCATGCGAATTAATTGATGCAACCTCCATATAACATTGTATAGAGGTTGTGTCCATTAATTCATATAAGAGGAAGTATTAAAATCTTGGTAATTACAAAGAGGCTCGGAACAAAATGAAGATCTAGTTATTTATAACCCATTGTTAGGCTAAGGTTGACCCCTCATTTCAGATAAATGTAGCATGTCGTCATTAGTTGGACCAAAAGCAAAAGACTAGAATAGAGGATAGTGAGGAATGCTTTACATGATGGTAATCATTTTTGCTTTTGTATTGACTTTTGTTCCTCCTGGGTAACACAAATGGGGCTGATCTTGGCGATGCTAAAAACTGTCAAGAGAATAGTAATATCATCACCTACTTTTTAACAAATGGGAGAAACAACAGAAATTGTGTGAAGTAAATCATAGGGACAAGATCCAACTTTGACCCATAATTTTACTTTAGATTATTTATGATCATAATACTATATGGTAGTGCTATTTGGGACAGACCTACACATATAAGTTTTGTGTATCAATCACAATAGCTAGAGACATATACGTATATTTATTTCTTACTTGTTTATATAGTCTAGGTGTTGGAGAACTATGAGCGAATACTGTTCCAAGCTTCCAACAAAGATGACTCGCATCCATAATATATTCTAAGAAATGTATATTATAAAAGAGGCACGATAAAGAAATTCATTTTACTCCCCATATGCTTAAGAATTATTTTGATAATTCCAAGCATTTTTTCTCCCACTTTTGTTCATGGAGGTATCTATACTTTCAACAATTTGTAACTCAAATTTTCTATTCACATGGATTAAATGAAGTTCCCATAATGTAGTTTAGGTGAAGGGAGTCGATTTTTAGAAACATCAGAGGTTGAAGTCATATTTACTTTGTTCAAATTCCGAAGAATGAAGGGAGCATATGGTCATGTGCATGTTTTGAAAAGATGCAATGTGTGGAATAAGAAGTGAACCCAAATTTTTTGGTTTGAAATGTATATAGAAAGTTGATACAAAGTTTCTATGTATTTAATGATAGTCTTTATCCATTATTTCTTTTAAGCAGGTGAATTGATTTATTCGATCTTCAAATCTTGCAGGTGCATGTACTATTAATGTACATATATGAATTCAATTAGAAAACTATAATTATGCAATTATGTATCTTGTTTTTTCTTAAAAAAGCATGGCTATTTTTGGGATGATGGCATTAGTTCACTTTTAGAAAGTAGCAACCTCTTTGTGAAAAATACATGGAGACTTTACATAAAGGGAAAATGGCAGCTATGATCCATATCCTAAACCTTACTGAATACAAGAATTAAGCTAGGCAAAGGGTAGCTCTTGAAAATTTATAGGAAATATATATTAGATTGTAGTTTTACCGTCTCATTGGTTTGCATGCGCCCAAATGCATGTACTGTACTGAGATCGTTGGATGCACATAAAAAGCATATCAACATGGCTACCACCTTGTAATCCATTGCTGTCAGAAACAATATTCTTATAAGAACTTGGTTATTGTTCATCTTCAAAATGGTAAAATTTAGGAACACATCGGACTATTTCGATTGTATATATTGGTTGTAATGTGGAAGTATGCATATATTGGTTATCGTAGTGTGGATGTATGCATATATGTATGTTGGAAAGTGCAAAAAGAGTTAATAAGGTATGGTGGTCATAGTGTGGAAGTATACATACATTGGTAGTAGTCTTCCCAAGAAATGTGAAATGTACATATTTGCTAAAAGGTTAACTAAGAAATCAAGGGGGGCTAGTAATCTTACCTAAACTTCTTCCAATCAACATTTGGTGATGAAGAATAGATGTTTGGACTGCTTTTATAAAGGGGAAAGTGTCATGAGGTAGACTGGGTGTTGGTTTGATAGGGGTGGCATGACATGTGTTGGACATCACCACACTCTCTTTGCCAAGTGTCATATTATCTCCACACTATCTTGCCAAGCGTCATAGAAAATATGACACCTGACAAGGGAATGTGGAGATGCCCAACATGTGTCATGCCACCGCTAGTGATCACATATCAAAACATTTATTACTCTAGCCAAGTCTCATAAATAATACGATACTTGTCAAGTGAGATGGAGATGCAAAACACTTGTCAAGCCACTCCTAGTGAGCTGACACGCTATCAAACTCACCACTCTTTCCCCTTACTAAATTCAGGTCAAAATATTTATTATTCATATCTTCATAATCAAATGAGGATTGGAAGAACTTTTGGTAAGATTGATAGTCCTATTAGATTTATTTTCTTGCCAATTTCAGTGATTACCCTTCTTGGGAAGACCGTGACGAAGATGCACACTTCCACACTATGTCCACCACCATATTTTCTCAAGTTATGAGGGAATTTACCAAATAATACAAATTTATATACTATCACAATATGCCTGGAGTTTCCTAAAATGCACCTTTGAAGAAAAAATAACAAATTGATCTAAATTTATTGAATGCAATATTATTTTCTCGCATTAATGGTTTACATGATGGTAGCCATTGATATGTTTTTTTTGCATCCTACGATATCATGTCATTAGATGCATATAGCAGCCTAGGAACCAACTGGTGCTATTAATATCGTATAATACACATTTTCCATAGATATTCAAATGTATCCTTTCCCTATGTTAATTCTTCAATTCACAAAGCCATAAGATATTGATCATGACTAGCATTGGTCCTTCATGTAAAGCTTCCATGTGTTTTAATGAAAGGCATTGCTACTTTATACAAGTAAACTAATGCTATCTGATACGTCTCTAATGTATCTATATTTTTTGATTGTTCCATGCTATTATAGTATCAATCTTGGATGTTTTATATGCAATATTATATCATTTTTTGGGACTAACCTATTAACTTAGTGCCAAGTACCAGTTGCATGCTTTTGTTTTTCTAGGAAATCACTACTAAACAAAGTACAAATGCCACGAAAGTTTTTGATGATTTTTTTCTGGACATAAGAAAACATAGAAGCTTAGGGAGGAGTCCAGAAGGCGAAGGAGTAGGCCACAAACCACATGGGTGTGCCCAGGGGGTAGGCGCGCCCATGTGCCTTGTGGGCCCCACATTCCTTCATTTGACCTAATTAGAACTCTATAAATTCTATAAAATCTGGAAACCAACAGAGAGCCACCCAAAATACTTTTCCCACCGCCACAAGCCTCTGTTATTGCCACATCCCATCTGGAGGCCTTTTCCGGTACTCTGCCAGAGGGGGAATCGACCATGGAGGGCCTCTACATCAACCTTACTACCCTTCCGATGATGTGTGAGTAGTTTACCACAGACCTACGGTTCCATAGCTAGTAGTTAGATGGCTTCTTCTCTCTCTTTGATCTTCAATACAATGTTCTCCTTGATGTTCTTGGAGAACTATTCAATGTAATATTATTTTGTCGTGTGTTTGTTGGGATCCGATGAATTGTGGATTTATGATCAGACCATCTATGAATATTATTTGAGTCTTCTATTAATTCTTTTATGCATGATTATTATAGCTTTATATTTCTCTCCGATCTATGCGCTTGGTTTGGTCAACTAGATTGATTTATCTTGCAATTGGAGAGGTGCTTTGTAATGGGTTCAATCTTGCAGTGCTCTATATCCTACTGACATAAAGGGACAAGACACGCATTTGTATTATTGACATTAAGGATAAAATGATGGGGTTTATTCGTATTGATTGGGTTTACTTTGTCTACATCATGTCATCTTGCTTAAGGCATTACTCCGTTCTTTATGGACTTAATACTCTAGATGCATGCTGGATAGCGGTCGATGTGTGGAGTAATAGTAGTAGATGCATGCAGGAGTCAGTATACTTGTCTCGGACATGATGCCTATATACATGATCATTGCCTTGGATATCGTCATAACTATGCGCTTTTCTATCAATTTCTCAACAATAATTTGTTTACCACTGTATGCTATGTTCAAGAGAGAAGCCTCTAGTAAAAATATGGCCCCCGGGTCTATATTTATCATATATTAAAATCCAAAACTACCTTGCTGAAATTTATTTACCATTATTTTATTTTGTGTTTTTGTTAATCTACCTATCACTACGAGATTTCATCCTTACAATTAACCACCAAGGGATTGGCAACCCCTTGTTTGCCTTGGGTGCAAGTATTTGTTATTTTGTGTGTAGGTGTTGTTCACGAGGTATTGCAACCCCTTTTATGAAGAAGACTACTGAATTCTGATGGGATCTTTTGGAAATAATTAAATGCAACTCTAAAGATTGGGAACTCGACAAAGGTAAAGAGTCGGGTATTAAACTTAAGCATGATTGTGTTAAATCTTTTATGGATGCCGATGCTTTTCAAAAGTTTAGCACTAAATATGGACTTGACTCTGAGATAGTAGCCTCCTTTTGTGAATCATTTGCTACTCATGTTGAACTCCCTAAATAGAAGTGGTTTAAATATCACCCACCTATTAAAGAAGAAATTAAAGAACCGGTACCAGTTAAAGAAGAAACTATACTTTATAATGATGATCCAGTTGTTCCTTCTGCTTATATAGAGAAACCACCTTTCCCTGTTAGGATAAAGGAACATGCTAAAGTTTCAACTGTGGTTAAGAAAAGCTATACTAGAACAGCTAAACCTGATGAACAAATTAAAGTAAAACCTCGTATTGCTATGGTTAAAGATCTCTTAGAAGAAGATATGGATGGGCATGTTATTTACTTCTGTGAAGAAGCTGCTAGAATTGCCAAACCTGATAAAAAAGATAAACATAGACCTGTTGTTGGCATGCCCATCATCTCAGTTAAAATAGGAGATCACTGTTATCATGGTTTATGTGACATAAGTGCTAGTGTGAGTGCTATTCCTTATACATTATATCAAGAAATTTTGAATGACATAGCACCCGCAAAAATAGAAGACATAGATGTTACTATTAAACTTGCTAATAGAGACACTATATCACCGATTGGGACTGTTAGAGATGTTGAAGTCTTGTGTGGGAAAATAAAATACCCTACTGATTTTCTTGTTCTTAGTTCCCCACAAGATGAATTTTGTCCCATTATCTTTGGTAGACCTTTCTTGAACACCGTTAATGCTAGAATAGACTGTGAGAAACAAACTGTCGGTGTTAGTTTTGGTGACGAGTCTCATGAGTTTAATTTTTCCAAGTTTAGTAGAAATCTTCATGAAAAAGAATTGCCTAGTAAAGATGAATTAATTGGTCTTGCTTCTATTGTTGTACCACCTACTGATCCTTTAGAACAATATTTGCTACACCATGAAACTGATTTGCATATGCATGAAAGAAAGGAAATAGATAAAATTTTCTTTGAGCAACGTCCTCTGCTTAAACACAATTTGCCTATTGAAACTCTAGGAGGTCTTCCTCCACCTAAAGGTGATCCTATGTTAGAATTAAAACAATTGCCAGACACTTTGAAATATGCTTATCTTGATGAAATGAAGATATATCCTGTTATTATTAGTGCTAACCTTTCAGAACATGAAGAAGAAAGATTATTGAAAGTTCTAAGGAAGCACCGAGCTGGTATTGGATATACTCTTGATGATTTAAAGGGCATTAGTCCCACTCTATGTCAGCACAAAATTAATATGGAACCTGATGCTAAACCCATTGTTGATCACCAACATCGGTTAAACCCGAAGATGAAAGAAGTGGTAAGAATGGAAATATTAAAACTTCTGGAAGCAGGTATAATCTATCCTATAGCCGATAGTAGATGGGTATGTCCTGTTCATTGTGTTCCTAAGAAAGGAGGTATAACTGTTGTTCCTAATGATAAGAATGAACTTATTCCACAAACAATTGTTACAGGCTATAGAATGGTAATTGATTTTAGGAAATTAAACAAAGCAACTAGAAAAGATCATTACCCTTTGCCATTTATTGATCAAATGCTTGAAAGATTATCTAAGCACACACACTTTTGCGTCCTTGATGGATATTCTGGCTTTTCACAAATACCTGTTTCTCAACCAGATCAAGAAAAAACCACTTTTACTTGTCCTTTTGGAACCTATGCTTATAGACGTATGCCTTTTGGTTTATGTAATGCACCTACTACCTTTCAAAGATGTATGACTGCTATATTCTCTGACTTTTATGAAAAGATTGTTGAGTTTTCATGGATGACTTTTCTGTTTATGGGAAGTCTTTTGATAATTGTTTAAGCAATCTTGATCGAGTTTTGCAGAGATGTGAACAAACAAATCTTGTCTTGAATTGGGAGAATTGCCACTTTATGGTTAATGAAGGCATTGTCTTGGGTCATAAAATTTCTGAAAGAGTTATCGAAGTGGACAAAGCTAAGGTTGATGCAATTGAGAAAATGCCATGTCCTAAAGATATAAAAGGTATTCGTAGTTTATTAGGTCATGCTGGTTTCTATAGGAGATTTATCAAAGACTTTTCAAAAAATTCTAGGCCTCTTACTAGTCTCTTGCAAAAGGATATTCCTTTTGTTTTTGATGATGATTGTTTAGAAGCCTTTGAAACACTTAAGAAAGCTTTAATTTCTGCACCTATTGTTCAACCACCTGATTGGAACTTGCCTTTTGAAATTATGTGTGATGCTAGTGACTATGCTGTTGGTGCCATTCTAGGAGAAATTGTTGATAAAAAACTTAATGTAATTTATTATGCTAGTAAAACTCTAGACAGTGCTCAAAGAAATTATGCTACTACTGAAAAAGAATTCTTAGTAGTGGTGTTTGCTTGTGATAAGTTTAGACCTTATATTGTTGATTCCAAAGTAACTGTTCACACATACCATGCTGCTATTAAATATCTTATGGAAAAGAAAGATGCTAAACCTAGACTTATTCGATGGGTTCTCTTGTTACAAGAATTTCATTTACATATCATTGATAGAAAAGGAGTTGAGAACCCAGTAGCTGATAATTTATCTAGGCTTGAAAATGTGCTTGATGACCCACTACCTATTGATGATAGTTTTCCTAATGAGCAGTTAGCTACAATAAATGTTTCTCATAGTACTCCTTGGTATGCTGACTATGCTAATTACATTGTTGCTAAATATTTACCACCTATCTTTACATACCAACAAAATAAAAAAATTCTTCTATGATTTAAGACATTACTTTTGGGATGACCCACATCTTTATAAAGAAGGAGTAGATGGTATTATTAGACGTTGTGTACCTGAGCATGAACAGGGACAAATCCTATGGAAATGTCACTCCGAAGCTTATGGAGGGCATCATGCTGGAGATAGAACCGCTCATAAGGTATTGCAGTCTGGATTTTATTGGCCTACTCTCTTCAAGGATGCCCATAAGTTCGTCTTATCTTGTGATGAATGTCAAAGAATAGGTAATATCAGTAAGCGTTAAGAAATGCCTATGAATTATTCACTTGCTATTGAACAATTTGATGTTTGGGGATTTGATTATATGGGACCTTTTCCTTCCTCTAATGGGTATACACATATTTATTTGGTTGCTATTGATTATGTTACTAAATGGGTAGAAGCTATTCCAACCAGTAGTGCTGATCACAACACCTCTATTAAAATGCTTAAGGAAGTTATTTTCCCAAGGTTTGGAGTCCCTAGATATCTAATGACTGATGGTGGTTCACACTTTATTCATGGCGCTTTCCGTAAAATGCTTGCCAAGTATGATGTTAACCGTAGAATTGCATCACCATATCACCCTCAGTTTAGTGGTCAAATTGAACTTAGCAATAGAGAAATAAAAATAATTTTGCAAAAGACTGTTAATAGGTCCTAGAAGAATTGGTCTAAGAAATTAGACGATGCACTTTGGGCTTATATAACAACATATAAAAATCCTATGGGTATGTCTCCTTATAAAATGGTTTATGGAAAAACTTGTCATTTGCCTCTTGAGTTTGAAAATAAAGCATTTTGGGCAATCAAAGAACTCAATTATTACTTCAAACTTGCTGGTGAAAAGAGGTTATTTGATATTAGCTCTCTAGATGAATGGAGAACCCAAGCTTATGGAAGTGCAAAATTATTCAAAGAAAAAGTAAAAGATGGCATGAAAAAAGAATCCAAAAGCGTGAGTTTAAAGTCAGAGAATATGTTCTTTTGTACAAATCTCATTTAAGATTCTTTGTAGGAAAACTCCTCTCAAAATGGGAAGGCCCATATGTCATCGAGGAGGTTTATCGGTCTGGAGCCATCAAAATAAATAATTCTAAAGGTACTAACCCAAAGGTTGTCAATGGGAAACGAATAAAGCATTATATCTCAGGTATGCCTATTAATGTTGAAAGTAATATTATCCAAATTTTGACACCAGAAGAACACATAAAAGAGTCCTTCCGGAACACTCCAGAATCATGAAAATAAGGAGGTACGTGATACGGTAAGTAAACGAACTCCAAAAAATCCGCAACAATATTTTTTATCAGTGTTGGAATATTTAATATTTTTGGAAATAAAGAAACTTCCAGGAAGCGTCCCCTGGTGGGCAAGCCTGGCGCGCCCAGGTGGGTTGTGCCCACCTGGGACACCTTCCGTACTCCGTTTTATACCATATAGTTGTCCTCCAAGATCAAAAAAAATCTATATATACTTCCCGAACCTGTTGATCACGGTATCACGGAGAAATCCTCTGTTTTTCTTTCTTTGTTGTTTTCTGTCAGATCCTATCTACCATGGCCACCTCAGGCTCCTGCAAGGACAAGTTCTTCAAGAACGTCATCAACCCATATTTGTTGGAGGTGGTGCAGCACCCTCAAACCATCCAGATGCATGAGGGGGGTGTTGTACATCCACGATGATTATGGTCCCAAGGGCACGGGAACCGTGGAGGCCATACTTGAAGCCATGGATCAGGAAGTCTTCCGGTGCAAGGGGATGGTGGAGCGTGGGCTCAATGCCAATCATCTCATGATCGCGGTGAAGGAAATATGCCCTAGAGGCAATAATAAAGTTGTTATTTATATTTCCTTATATCATGATAAATGTTTATTATTCATGCTAGAATTGTATTAACTAGAAACTTAGTACATGTGTGAATACATAGACAAATAGAATGTCACTAGTATACCTCTACTTGACTAGCTCGTTGAATCAATGATGGTTATGTTTCCTAACCATAGACATGAGTTGTCATTTGATTAACGGGATCACATCATTAGAGAATGATGTGATTGACTTGACTCATCCATTAGCTTAGCACGATGATTGTTTAGTTTTTTGCTATTGCTTTCTCCGTAACTTATACATGTTCCTATGACTATGAGATCATGCAACTCCCGAATATCGGAGGAACACTTTGTGTGCTACCAAACGTCACAACATAATTGGGTGATTATAAAAGGTGATCTACAGGTATCTCCGATGGTGTTTGTTGTGTTTGCATAGATCGAGATTAGGATTTATCACTCCGATTGTCGGAGAGGTATCTCTGGGCCCTCTCGGTAATGCAAATCAATATAAGCTTTGAAAGCAATGTGACTAATTAGTTAGTTGCAGGATGATGCATTACAGAACGAGTAAAGAGACTTCCCGGTAATGAGATTGAACTAGGTATTGAGATACCGATGATCGAATCTTAGGCAAGTAACATACCGATGACAAAGGGAACAATGTATATCGTTATGCAGTTTGACCATAAAGATCTTCGTAGAATATGTGGGAGCCAATATGAACATCCAAGTTCCTCTATTGGTTATTGACCGGAGACGTGTCTAGGTCATGTCTACATAGTTCTCGAACCCGTAGGGTCCGCATGCTTAACGTTCAGTGACGATCGGTATTATGAGTTTATGTGTTTTGATGAACCAAAGGTTGTTCAGAGTCCCGGATGTGATCACGGGCATGACGAGGAGTCTCGAACTGGTCGAGACATTAAGATCGATATATTGGAAGCCTATGTTTGGACATCGGAAAGGTTCTGAGTGAGTTCGGGCATATACGGGGGTACCGGGGGGTTACCGGAAGCCCCCGGGGATTATATGGGCCCTAATGGGCTTTAGTGGAGAGAGAGAGGTAGTTAGGGCAGGCCGCGCGTCCCCTCCCCCTCTGGTCTAAATTGGACTAGGAAGGGGGGGGGGCGGCGCCCCCCTTTCCTTCCTCCATCTCTCCCCCTTCCTTCTCTCCTAGTCCAACTAGGGAAGGGGGGATCCTACTCCCGGAGGGAGTGGGACTCCTCCAGGGCGTGCCATAGAGGGCCGGCCCTCCCCTCCTCCACTCCTTTATATAGGGGGAGGGGGCACCCCATAGACACACACGTTGATCATTAATCTCTTAGCCGTGTGCGGTGCCCCCCTCCACCATAATCACCTTGGTCATATCGTAGCGGTGCTTAGGCAAAGCCCTATTCTGGTAGCATCATCATCACCATCATCACACCGTCATGCTGACGAAGCTCCCCCTCGACACTCTGCTGGATCGTGAGTTCGTGGGACGTCACCGAGCCGAACGTGTGCAGATCGCAGAGGTGCCGGACTTTCAGTACTAGGATCGGTCGATCGTGAAGACGTACGACTACATCAACCGCGTTGTCATAATGCTTCCGCTTACGGTCTACGAGGGTACATAGACAACACTCTCCCCTCTTGTTGCTATGCATCACCATGATCTTGTGTGTGCGTAGGAAATTTTTGAAATTACTACGTCCCCCAATAGTGACATCCGAGCCAGGTTTATGCGTAGATGTTATATGCACGAGTAGAACACAAAGGAGTGGTGGGCGTGGGTATATACATATTTCTTGCCGTCACTAGTTGTGTCTTGATTCGGCGGTATTGTTGGATGAAGTGGCCCAGACCGACATTACGTGTACGCTTACGCGAGACTGGTTCCACTGACGTGCTTCACACACAAGTGGCTGGTGGGTGTCAGTTTCTCCAACTTTAGTTGAATCAAATTCAATGAACATGGTTCTTTCTGAAGATCAAAAAGCAATCACTATACTGCATTGTGGTTTTTGATGCGTAGGTAAGAACGGTTCTTGCTCAGCCCATAGCAACCACGTAAAACTTGCAACAACAAAGTAGAGGACGTCTAAATTGTTTTTGCAGGGCATGTTGTGATGTGATATGGTCAAGACATGATGCTAAATTTTATTATATGAGATGATCATGTTTTGTAACACAGTTATCGGCAATTGGCAGGAGCCATATGGTTGTCGCTTTATTGTATGAAATGCAATCGCCATGTAATTGCTTTACTTTATCACTAAGCGGTAGCGATAGTCGTAGAAGAAATAGTTGGCGAGATGACAACGATGCTTCGATGGAGATCAAGGTGTCAAGCCGATGACGATGGTGATCATGACGGTGCTTTGGAGATGGTGATCAAAGGCACAAGATGATGATGGCCATATCATATCACTTATATTGATTGCATGTGATGTTTATCCTTTATGCATCTTATTTTGCTTAGGTCGGCGGTAGCATTATAAGATGATCTCTCACTAAATTTCAAGGTATAAGTGTTCTCCCTGAGTATGCACCGTTGCTACAGTTCATCGTGCCTAGACACCATGTGATGATCGGGTGTGATAAGCTCTACGTTCACATACAACGGGTGCAAGCCAGTTTTGCACACGCAGAATACTCGGGTTAAACTTGACGAGCCTAGCATATGCAGATATGGCCTCGGAACATTGAGACCGAATGGTCGAGCGTGAATCATATAGTAGATATGATCAACATAGTGATGTTCACCATTGAAAACTACTCGATCTCACGTGATGATCGGACATGGTTTAGTTGATATGGATCACATGATCACTTAGATAATTAGAGAGATGTCTATCTAAGTGGGAGTTCTTAAGTAATTTGATTAATTGAACTTTAATTTATCATGAACTTAGTACCTAATAGTATTTTGCATGTCTATGTTGTTGTAGATAGATGGCCCGTGCTGTTATTCCGTTGAATTTTAATACATTCCTAGAGAAAGCTAAGTTGAAAGATGATGGTAGCAACTACACGGACTGGGTCCGTAACTTGGGGATTATCCTCATTGCTGCATAGAAGAATTACGTCCTGGAAGCACCGCTAGGTGACAAACCCGCTGCAGGAGCAACGCCAGATGTTGTGAACACCTCGCAGAGCAAATCTGATGACTACTAGATAGTTCAGTGTGCCATGCTTTACGACTTAGAACTGGGACTCCAACGAAGTTTTGAACGTCATGGAGCATATGAGATGTTCTAGGAGTTGAAGTTAATATTTCAAGCAAATGCCCGGATTGAGAGATATGAAGTCTCTAATAAGTTCTACAGCTGCAAGATGGAGGAGAATAGTTCTGTCAGTGAACATATACTCAGAATGCCTGGGTACCATAACCACTTGACTCAGCTGGGAGTTAATCTTCCTGATGATAGTGTCACTGACAGAGTTCTTCAATCACTACCACCAAGCTACAAGAGCTTTGTGATGGACTATAATATGCAAGGGATGGATAAGTCGTTTCCTGAGCTCTTCACAATGCTAAAGGCTGCGGAGGTAGAAATCAAGAAGGAGCATCAAGTGTTGATGGGCAACAAGACCACCAGTTTCAAGAAAAAGGGTAAAGGGAAGAAAGGGAACTTCAAGAAGAATAGCAAGCCACTTGCTTCTCAAGTGAAGAAACCCAAGTCTGGACCTAAGCCTGAGACTGAGTGCTTCTAATGCAAAGGGATAGGTCACTGGAAGCGGAACTGCCCCAAGTATTTGGCGGAGAAGGAGGATGGCAAAGTGAAAGGTATATTTGATATACATGTTATTGATGTGTACCTTACTAATGCTCACAGTAGTGCCTGGGTATTTGATACTAGTTCAGTTGCTAACATTTGCAACTCGAAATAGGGGCTACAGATTAAGCGAAGATTGGCTAAGTACGTGGTGACGATGCGTGTGGGAAATGGTTCCAAAGTCGATGTGATCGCCGTCGGCACGCTACCTCTACATCTACCTTCGGGATTAGTTTTAGACCTAAATAAATGTTATTTGGTGCCAGCGTTGAGCATGATCAATATATCTGTATCTTGTTTGATGCGAGATGGTTATTCATTTAAATCCGAGAATAATGGTTGTTCTATTTATATGAGTAATATCTTTTATGGTCATGCACCCTTGATGAGTGGTCTATTTTTACTAAATCTTGATAGTAGTGATACACATGTTCATAGCATTGAAGCCAAAAGATGTAGAGTTGATAATGATAGTGCAACTTATTTGTGGCACTGCCGTTTAGGTCATATTGGTGTAAAGCGCATGAAGAAACTCCATTCTGATGGACTTCTGGAATCACTTGGTACTTGGGAACCATGCCTCATGGGCAAGATGACTAAAACTCCGTTCTCCGGAACAATGGAGCGAGCAACAAAGTTATTGGAAATCATACATACCGATGTATGTGGTCCAATGAACATTGAGGCTCGTGGCAGATATCGTTATTTTCTCACCTTCACAGATGATTTGGGAAGATATGGGTATATCTACTTAATGAAACATAAGTCTGAAACATTTGAAAAGTTCAAAGAATTTCGGAGTGAAGTGGAAAATCATCGCAACAAGAAAATAAAGTTTCTATGATCTGATCGTGGAGGAGAATATTTGAGTTACAAGTTTGGTCTTCATTTGAAACAATGTGGAATAGTTTCACAACTCATGCCACCCAGAACACCATAGCGTAATGGTGTGTCCGAACGTCGTAATCGTACTTTACTAGATATGGTGCGATCTATGATGTCTCTTACTGATTTGCCGCTATCGTTTTGGGATTATGCTTTAGAGACGGCTGCATTCACGTTAAATAGGGCACCATGTAAATCCGTTGAGACGGCACCTTATGAACTATGGTTTGGCAAGAAACCCAAGTTGTCATTTCTTAAAGTTTGGGGCTGCGATGCTTATGTGAAGAAGCTTCAACCTGATAAGCTCGAACCCAAATCGGAGAAATGTGTCTTCATAGGATACCCAAAGGAGACTGTTGGGTACACCTTCTATCACAGATCCGAAGGCAAGATATTTGTTGCTAAGAATGGATCCTTTCTAGAGAAGGAGTTTCTCTCGAAAGAAGTGAGTGGGAGGAAAGTATAACTTGACGAGGTAATTGTACCTTCTCCCTTATTGGAAAGTAGTTCATCACTGAAATCAGTTCCAGCGATTCCTACACCAGTAAGTGAGGAAGCTAATGATGATGATCATGAAACTTCTGATCAAGTTACTACCGAACCTCATAGGTCAACCAGAGTAAGATCCGCACCAGAGTGGTACGGTAATCCTGTTCTGGAAGTCATGTTACTTGACCATGACGGACCTACGAACTATGAGGAAGCGATGATGAGCCCAAATTCCGCAAAATGGCTTGAGGCCATGAAATCTGAGATGGGATCCATGTATGAGAACAAAGTATGGACTTCGGTTGACTTGCCCGATGATCGGCATGCCATAGAGAATAAATGGATCTTCAAGAAGAAGACTGACGCTGACGGTAATGTTACTGTCTACAAAGCTCAACTTTTTGCAAAAGGTTTTCAACAAGTTCAAGGAGTTGACTATGATGAGACCTTCTCACCCGTAGCGATGCTTAAGTCCGTCCGAATCATGTTAGCAATTGTCGCATTTTATGATTATGAAATTTGGCAAATGGATGTCAAAACTGCATTCCTCAATGGATATCTTAAAGAAGAGTTGTATATGATGCAACCAGAAGGTTTTGTCGATCCAAAAGGTGCTAACAGAGTGTGCAAGCTCCAGCGATCCATTTATGGACTGGTGCAAGCCTCTCGGAGTTGGAATATACGCTTTGATAGTGTGATGAAAGCATATGGTTTTATACAGACTTTTGGAGAAGCCTGTATTTACAAGAAAGTGAGTGGGAGCTTTGTAGCATTTTTGATATTATATGTAGATGACATATTGTTGATCGGAAATGATACTGAATTTCTGAATAGCATAAAAGGATACTTGAATAAGAATTTTTCAATGAAAGACCTCGGTGAAGCTGCTTATATATTAGGTAGCAAGATCTATAGAGATAGATCAAGACGCTTAATTGGACTTTCACAAAGCACATACCTTGATAAAGTTTTGAAGAAGTTCAAAATGGATCAAGCAAAGAAAGGGTTCTTGCCTGTGTTACAAGGTGTGAAGTTGAGTCAGACTCAATGCCCGACCACTGCAGAAGATAGAGAGGAAATGAAAGGTGTTCCCTATGCTTCAGCCATAGGCTCTATCATGTATGCAATGATGTGTACCAGAACTGATGTGTGCCTTGCTATCAGTCTAACTGGGAGGTACCAAAGTAATCCAAGAGTGGATCACTAGACAATGGTCAAGAACATCCTAAAATACCTGAAAATGACTAAGGATATGTTTCTTGTATATGGAGGTGACAAAGATCTCGTCGTAAATGGTTACGTCGATGCAAGCTTTGACACTGATCCGGATGACTCTAAGTCACAATCCGGATACGTGTTTTTATTAAATGGTGGAGCTGTCAGTTGGTGTAGTTCCATGCAGAGCGTCATGGCAGGATCTACGTGTGAAGCGGAATACATAGCTGCTTCAGAAGGAGCAAATGAAGGAGTCTGGATGAAGGAGTTCATATCCGATTTAGGTGTCATACCTGGTGCATCGGGTCCAATGAAAATCTTTTGTGACAATACGGGTGCAATTGCCTTGGCAAAGGAATCTAGATTTCACAAGAGAACTAAGCACATCAAGAGAAGCTTCAATTCCATCTGCGATCAAGTCAAGGAGGGAGACATAGAGATTTACAAGATACATACGGATCTGAATGTTGCAGACCCGTTGACTAAGCCTCTCTCACAAGCAAAACATGATCAACACCAAGACTCCATGGGTGTTAGAATTATTACAATGCAATCTAGATTATTGGCTCTAGTGCAGTGGGAGCCTGAAGGAAATATGCCCTAGAGGCTATAATAAAGTTGTTATTTATATTTCCTTATATCATGATAAATGTTTATCATTCATGCTAGAATTGTATTAACTAGAAACTTAGTACATGTGTGAATACATAGACAAACAAAATGTCACTAGTATGCCTCTACTTGACTAACTCGTTGAATCAATGATGGTTATGTTTCCTAACCATAGACATGAGTTGTCATTTGATTAACGGGATCACATCATTAGAGAATGATGTGATTGACTTGACCCATCCATTAGCTTAGCACGATGATTGTTTAGTTTTTTGCTATTGCTTTCTCCATAACTTATACATGTTCCTATGACTATGAGATCATGCAACTCCCAAATACCGGAAGAACACTTTGTGTGCTACCAAATGTCACAACGTAACTAGGTGATTATAAAAAGTGCTCTACAAGTCTCTCCGATGGTGTTTGTTGAGTTGCCATAGATCGAGATTGGGATTTGTCACTCCGATTGTCGGAGAGGTATCTCTGGGCCCTCTCGGTAATGACACCAATATAAGCCTTGTAAGCAATGTGACTAATGAGTTAGTTTTGGGATGATGCATTACAGAACGAGTAAAGAGACTTGCCGGTAATGAGATTGAACTAGGTATTGAGATACCGACGATCGAATCTCAGACAAGTAACATACCAATGACAAAGGGAAAAACGTATATCGTTATGCGGTTTGACCGATAAAGATCTTTGTAGAATACGTGGGAGCCAATATGAACATCCAGTTTATGCTATTGGTTATTTACCGGAGATGTTCCTAGGTCATGTCTACATAGTTCTCGAACCCGTAGGGACCGCACGCTTAACGTTTGGTGACGATCAGTATTATGAGTTTATGTGTTTTGATGAACCGAAGTTTGTTTGGAGTCCCGGATGTGATCACGGGCATGACGAGGAGTCTCGAAATGGTCGAGACATAAAGATCGATATATTGGAAGCCTATGTTTGGACATTAGAATGGTTCCGAGTGAGTTCGGGCAGATACCGGAGTACCAGGGGGTTACCGGAACCCCCCGGGGGGGTATATGGGCCCTAATGGGCTTTAGTGGAGAGAGAGAGGCAGACAGGGCAGGCCGCGTGCCCCTCCCCCTCTAGTCCTAATTGGACTAGGAAGGGGGGGGGCGCCCACCTTTCCTTGCTCCCTCTCTCCCCCTTCCTTCTCTCCTAGTCCAACTAGGGAAGGGGGAATCCTACTCCCGGAGGGAGTAGGACTCCTTCAGGGCGCGCCATAGAGGGCCGCCCCCTCCTCCACTCCTTTATATGGGGGAGGGGGCAGCCCATAGACACACAAGTTGATCATTGATCTCTTAGCCGTGTGCAGTGCCCCCCTCCACCATAATCACCTCGGTCATATCGTAGCGGTGCTTAGGCAAAGCCCTGTTCGAGTAGCATCATCATTACTGTCATCACACCATCATGCTGATGAAGCTCTCCCTCGACACTCTGCTGGATCGTGAGTACATGGGACGTCACCAAGCAGAACGTGTGCAGATCGCGGAGGTGTCGTACTTCCGGTACTAGGATCGGTCGATCATCAGGACGTACGACTACATCAACCGTGTTGTCATAACGCTTTCGCTTACGGTCTACACGGGCACGTAGACAACACTCTCCCCTCTCGTTGCTATGCATCACCATGATCTTGCGTGTGCGTAGGAATTTTTTGAAATTACTACGTTCCCAAACACGCGGACCTTTCCCATGATCTCAAGGTGGATGGCAAGCCCGTGAAGGACATCATCTTCACCCTCAACGAGCAAATCAACTTTCTCCAAAGCCAGATCTATGATCTTCAAAACCAAGTCTTTGAATATGAGGCAAGGTTTAAAGGTATGAGTTTGGCTTCTAGTTGCAGGACTCGTGAGATTCACTCCTCTTATGATGGTGGACCACTGCCATGGAAATTTGAGGACAAGATCTCTTCTTCTTCTTCACCAACATCACCTTCTTCACCACCAAAAGAGAACTGAGTATTGGTTATGGGCACTTCCCTTGGCTTCCGCCAAGCTTGGGGGAGGTGCCCCGGTATTGTATCATCCCACTATCTTTTTGCTTTTACTTATTTTAGTTCGATCTTTTTGCTTTAGATGAATAAAATTTTAGTTCAATCCTTTCTTCTTTGAGAGTTTGCTTAGTGATCTATCCTTGTAATCGTGTGCAAATTATATAATAAAGTTTAGTTTGAGTTTTTGCTTTCTTTACTCTCATGTTGCAAATAAAAGAAAAGAAATAAAGAAAGAAAAATAGAAAAGGAAATAAATAAATCAATAAGATTATATACTAATCCTATGGTAGGTGATGGCACCACATAAGGAAAAGTATAAGTAGAAAATTTTATTAAAGATTGACTAACATAGCATTAGTCAATGATGCAACTCATGAAAGAATTAATAAGGTAAGAGAAGATCCACATATAAATATACTATCCTAGAAATCTTTTATGATTGTGAGCCCTCAACAAAATATTATATGCCAAAATTGTTGACGTTGGACAAGGAAGACAACTTAATGGTTTATGTTTGTTTATATTCACATAGAAGTCATATTCTCGTAGATCCTTCAACATGTGGTGCTTGCCCCCTATCTTTACTAGCCAAAAATTCCACACTAAGTAGAGATACTACTTGTGCATACAAAACCCCGTAAACCCAAATCTCATTTTCAAGAGTCCACCATACCTACCTAGGGATTGAGAAAGATCCCTCAAGTAAGTTGTCATCGATGCAAAAAGGCAATAAAAATTGCTTCTAAATGTGTGAGATCATTTAGTGTAAGAGAAAATTGAGCATTGCACGAACTTGTGATGGTGAATAATAAAAGCGATAGACTGCATAATAAAGGTTGCTATCACAAGGGGCAATGCAACATGACATTCTTATGCACTAAGGGATTGAGCATACAAACAAATAAGCGCATGGCAACCTCTACTTCCATCTGCGAAGGGACTATCTTTTACTTTTATGCAAGAGTCAAAGTTTTTCTTTCTATTCCTTTTATTTTTCTCCTTTGGCAAGCATCATGTGGTGAGTAAAGATCTAGGCACATATGTCCAGTTGAATATGGGTGGCATGAATTATTATTGTTGCATCACCATTGAGGTGAGTACGTTGGGAGGCAAAACCATAAGCCCCTATCTTTCTATGTGTCTGGTTGAAACATTTTGCTCGTGTGTACACGATGAGTGTTAGCAATCATAGAAGACTATATGATGGTTGAGTATGTGGACTTGCCTAAAGGCTCCGACACACCCTTCCTGAAAAGATGATGAATTGTAGTTGCAAAGTTGACCGAGAACATAGTTTGTTGGTTTCTAATAGAGTTTTTGCTTTATACTTCGATTGTGTGATGAACTATTACTTATTCATGAGAAGTATATGATAAAAGTCCTATGTTTAATTTTGTTGTTGTTATAATAATCAACATGATGCTTCTATGTCCGTATTTTGTTTTTATCGGCACCTCTCCCTCAAAGCATGTGGACATGTTTTTTGATTTCGGTTTTCGCTTGAGGACAAGCGAGGTCTAAGCTTGGGGGAGTTGATACGTCCATTTTGCGTCATGTTTTCTTACTGTTCTTTAAAATGTTTTTATCCATAATAATGCTTTTTGGAGTAATTCTAATGCCTTTACTCTCATAATATGCAAGGTACACACAAAGAGGGAGAATTCCGGCAGCTGGAAATCTGGACCTGGACAAGCTACGTCATGCCACCTATTCTACACAACTCCAAACAAGCTGAAACTTCACGGAGATTTTTTATTGAATATTTAAGAATTATTGGAGCAAATAACTACCAAAGGCGCGCCCTGGTGGGTTGTGCTCTCCTCGGCCCACCTCCGGTGCCCATCTTTTGGTATATAAGTCATTTTGACCTAGAAAAAAAATAAGAGGAGGACTTTCGGGATGGAGCACCGTTGTCTCGAGGCGGAACTTGGGCAGGAGCACTTTTGCCCACCAGCGAAGCGATTCCGCCGAGGGAACTTCCCCCCCGGAGGGGGAAATCATCGTCATCATCATCACCAACAACTCTCTCATCTTGGGGAGGGCAATCTTCATCAACATCTTCAATTGCACCATCTCCTCTCAAACCCTAGTTCATCTCTTGTGTTCAATCTTGTTACCGGAACTATAGATTGGGGCTTGTGGGTGAATAGTAGTGTTGATTACATCTTGTAGTTGATTACTATATGGTTTATTTGGTGGGAGATTATATGTTCAGATCCAATATGCTATTTAATACTCCTCTGATCATGAGCATGTTTATAATTTGTGAGTAGTTACCTTTGTTCTTGAGGTCACGGGAGAAATCATGTTGCAAGTAATCATGTGAATTTGATATGTGTTCGATATTTTGATAGTATGTATGTTGTGATTCCCTTAGTGGTGTCATGTGAACGTCGACTACATGACACTTCACCATATTTGGGCCTAAGGGAATGCATTGTGGAGTAGCAATTAGATGATGGGTTGCGAGAGTGACAAAAGCTTAAACCCCAGTTTATGCGCTACTCCGTAAGGGACCGATTGGATCCAAAAGTTTAATGCTATGGTTAGAATTTATTCTTAATACTTTTCTCGTAGTTGCAGATGCTTGCGGGAGGGTTAATCATAAGTAGGAGGTTTGTTCAAGTAAGAATAGCACCTAAGCACCGGTCCACCCACATATCAAATTATCAAAGTACCGAACACGAATTAAACCAACATGATGAAAGTGACTAGATGAAATTCCCGTCTACCCTCAAGAATGCTTTGCTTATCATAAGAGACCATTTTTGCTTGTCCTTTGCCTCAAAAGGATTGGGCTACCTTGCTGCACTTTTATTACTACTATCGTTACTTGCTTGTTACAAATTCTCTTGCTATCAAACTACTCTGTTACTTACAATTTCAGCACTTGCAGACATTACCTTGCTGAAAACCACTTGTCATTTCCTTCTGCTCCTCATTGGGTTCGACACTCTTACTTATCGAAAAAGCTACAATTGGTCCCCTATACTTGTGGGTCATCACCGGTGACGATGAAAATCATTACGATGCTTTGGAGATGGAGATCAAAGGAGCAAGATGATGATGGCCATATTATATCACATATTTTGATTGCATGTGATGTTTATCTTTTATGCATCTTATTTTGCTTAGTACGGCGGTAGCATTATAAGATGATCCCTCACTAAAAATTTCAAGGTATAAGTGTTCTCCCCGAGTATGCACCGCTGCGACAGTTCGTCGTGCCGAGACACCACGTGATGATCGGGTGTGATAAGCTCTACGTTCACATACAATGGGTGCAAGACAGTTTTGCATGTGCGGAATACTCGGGTTAAACTTGACGAGCCTAGCATGTACAAACATGGCCTCGGAACACTAGAGACCAAAAGGTCGAACATGAATCATATAGTAGATATGATCAATATAGAGATGTTCACCAATGAAAACTACTCCATCTCACGTGATGATCGGACATGGTTTAGTTGATATGGATCACGTGATCAGTTAGATGACTCGAGGGATGTCTATCTAAGTGGGAGTTCTTAACTAATATGATTCATTAAACTTATTTATCATGAACTTAGTCCTGATAGTTTTTGCATATCTATGTTGTAGATCAATGGCTTGTGCTACAGTTCCCTTGAATTTTAATGCGTTCCTAGAGAAAGCTAAGTTGAAAGATGATGGTAGCAACTACACGGACTGGGTCCGTAACTTGAGGATTATCCTCATTGCTGCACAGAAGAAGTATGCCCTTGATGCACCGCTAGGTGAGAAGCCCCTTCCCGCTAATGTAGATGCTTCGAACGTCCGACAGACAAGGTCTGATGACTACTCTATAGTTTAGTGTGCCATGCTCTACGGCTTCAAATCGGGACTTCAAAGACGTTTTGAACGTCATGGACCATATGAGATGTTCCAGGAGTTGAAGTTAATATTTCAAGCAAATGCCCGAGTTGAGAGATATGAAGTCTCTGACAAGTTCTATAGCTGCAAGATGGAGGAGAATAGTTCTGTCAGTGAACACATACTCAGAATGTCTGGGTACCATAACCACTTGACTCAGCTGGGAGTTAATCTTCTAGATGATAGTGTTATCGACAGGGTTCTTCAATCACTGCCACCAAGCTACAAAGGCTTCTTGATGAATTATAATATGCAAGGGATGGATAAGGCAATTCCTGAGCTCTTCGCTATGCTTAAAGCTATGAAGGTAGAAATCAAGAAAGAGCAACAAGTGTTGATGGTTAACAAGACCACTAGTTTCAAGAAAAAGGGCAAGGGAAAGAAGGGGAACTTAAAGAAGAATGGCAAGCAAGTTGTCACTCCTGGGAAGAAGCCCAAGTCTGGACCCAAGCCTGAAACTGAGTGCTTGTAGTGCAAAGGGACTGGTCACTAGAAGAGGAACTACCCTAAGTATTTGGTGGATAAGAAGGATGGCAAAGTGAACAAAGGTATATTTGATATACATGTTATTGATGTGTACCTTACTAATGCTTGTAGTAGCGCCTAGGTATTTGATACTGGTTCTGTTGCTCATACTTGCAACTCGAAACAGGGGCTACGGATTAAAGGAAAATTGGCTAAGGACGAGGTGACGATGCGTGTCAGGAATGGTTCCAAGGTCGATGTGATCGCCGTCGGCATGCTACCTCTACATCTACCTTCGGGATTAGTTTTAGACCCGAATAATTGTTATTTGGTGCCTGCGTTGAGCATGAACATTATATCTGGATCTTGTGTGATGCGAGATGGTTATTCATTTAAATCGGAGAATAATGGTTGTTCTATTTATATGAGTAATATCTTTTATGGTCATGCATCCTTGAAGAGTGGTCTATTTTTGTTGAATCTCGATCGTAGTGATACACATATTCATAATATTGATGCCAAAAGATGCAAAGTTGATAATGATAGTGCAACATATTTGTGGCGCTGCCGTTTAGGTCATATTGGTGTAAAGCGCATGAAGAAATTCCATGCAGATGGACTTTTGGAATCACTTGATTATGAATCATTTGATGCTTGTGAACCATGCCTCATGGGCAAGATGACTAAGACTCCATTCTCCGGATCAATGGAGCGAGCCACTGACTTATTGGAAATAATACATACCGATGTATGCGGTCTGATGAGTGTTGAGGCTCTCGGTGGGTATCATTATTTTCTCACCTTGACAGATGATTTGGGCAGATATGGGTATATCTACTTAATCTTTACCTAATAATAAAGGACAGAGGCTTTCATAGTTCTCCATAAGTCATCACTTTATATCCGTTGATTTGATGTTATAATCATAAAAATTGATGGCTGAGATTTAAAATAGATGTACACACATGTAATGAAAAAAATGTTGCAGAACAAAGTCTGCATGTCCGGTTGGATGTATAGAAAGAAAAAACGAACGCGTCACGTTGATGAGAAAAACAAAGTCAATTCCTTACGACTCATATTGGAATCCTTGGCTGGGTAAAATCCCTTCCTTAATCTGATCATCTCTCTATCTATTTGAAACGAAAAGGTCACAGTGGGTTAGGTCATTAGGCTACTTCGTGTGTGTTGCAGCAGCTACCTCTATGAGAGGGATATGGCCAGGCGTAGGTATCACCGGGCCCGATCTCAGGAGTTGATCGTCGAGATTGTGCGGCACCTCCTTCCTACTCGCTCTAATCTTCTCTCCGATGCATCCGACAAAATTTCTCTCTCGCCCACTCAAGGTTCCGTCAATGAGGTTGATTGGCTCGACCACTGATGTGATCCCCCGCGGCTCAACCTGAGGCCACCAAGATCCCAGTCATGCGCAAAGGAACCGCGGAACACCATGGTGGAGTGTTGCGTTGGCGTAAAGCCATGGATTAGCGGTGGCAGCAAACCAAGAGCGCTTGGTGGATTCATTGCGTCTTGCCGATGTGATGGTTGCACTGGACGTGGAGAAAAAACACTCAGCCAGGATGGATATCTAACATGAATACATGATGACAAGGATGACATGCAACCGGGAGAGAACATCGATGGGCATGAGGCCATCGGAATTAGCAGCACTGATTTACTGATGACTATGAGCGGATCATCGCCACCTCCAAGGCCAACTAGCTCATCTTCTCTAATTGAGTAGCTCCTCTACAAGTTCAACATAGATATTGTCAGGGAAATACGTCTTACAGGTACAGTACAGCCATGGTATTGAACCTTGATTCCCATCGATCCATGCCGAGACGCACTTTTTGTTCCCATGTACTGTTCTTACTCTGTTGCCCACGGTCTTCATCGACAGTCATGAATAATGATCAGTGCTGGTCGGAGGATTACTTCGGCCATCGAGCTGCCCGAAGGTGAGGTAAGGAAGCTATGTTCCTATGGCAAGCCAGTGTCGACCTCGCTGGCGCAGAGCCAGGGTGGACATGTTCACCAACGCCATGGATGAGGACGTAGATAACAGCCACCACTGGAGCACCTACACCTACCCCCTCTGGCCATCAAGCCTGAACTCTCTCTGACAGCCCTGATCATCAGGTACTCGCAGAAGACAGGCATAGGGCACTTCCTGATCAAGTCGTGGTGTTGATGAATGTCTCTTTGGCACTTAATTACCAAACGAAAGGTGGAGTGATCGTGAGGCGCATGCATGCGAGTAGTCGACTACAAGTAATTGCTAGCGGCGACTTCAGCACCTCATCCTTTTTGGTTTGTTCTTTACATGTATGTATGCAAGGAGTTGAAAAAGTACTCGTCGGGGGATGTTTGCTTTGGCCTCTGCATACACACATATGTATCTCCTGTTGCATGCAAGATAATAGTGTGAATCATGCAGGTTTCATCTACGCTCATCCTTGAAAACCCGATGTTTCATTATTACCTGAGTATGCTTTAGATCTTCTTTTCAAAAATAAATTATACTGATTTTTTCTGAAGCAAACATATTCATTCGACAGCTGAGTTAATAATTGAAAGCTCGTGCATACATATTGTTGGCTAACATCAAGCCAAGATCGAAACCTTTTGTGAAATTTTCCTTGATGTAGTCTTTTTCCTGCTTGTATAATTTAGGTCGGGTGTGGCCATGGTGGAGAGAGTCTTACACACGATGAGTTGGAATCAGAGTCGAATCAAAAGCAAAGATAGCGGCTCGGACAAAAAAAATCTATCCTATTTCGGACATGTGTGCGTTTGGGAGGGAGGGTTTGAGGCATGCTTACTAAGATATGAGTGTGTGATTCTCCCATTGCAACTCACATACATGTTTGCTATGTATATAAAAATATGATTACATCTTCCTCAAAAGGATAGACTGTATATGAGTGTTTAGCCAAAAGTATATAGTTTTTTGTGTTGAAATTTATTTTTATTAAATCCATGCAAACATATCATACATGATTATATCAAAATTAATATCTCACACCAGTACCGGTCATTAGTAAAATATTTGGTCTAAACTTCACAACACAAGGAAGCTCCCCAGAAAACATCTGATATATCAAACATGAAAAGTCTTTTTTCGTCATTATCAAAATCACCACAAGGTATTCCAAAGGTAAAACTATGTAACATCGCCACTTGATGTTCAATTGGTAGAAGTGGAAAATATACACCTACTCCAAATTGTGAGTGGTATATCTAGAACCGGATTTTTTTGGGTGGCATTTATGTATGTAGGAAATTTCCTAATGGTATATAGAAAGTTTTATTCCATGAGTAAGTGATTCATGCATTGATAACCCACAATTATAGGGGATCACAATAGTTTTCGAGGGTAGAGTATTCAACCCAAATTTATTGATTCAACACAAGGGGAGCCAAAGAATATTCTCAAGTATTAGCAGCTGAGTTGTCAATTCAACCACACCTGGAAACTTAATATCTGCAACAAAGTATTTAGTAGCAAAGTAATATGATAGTAGTGGTAACGGTAGCAAAAGGTACCAGTAGCAAAAGTAAACACTACAAAAAAATACACTTCTGTGATGATACGTGTTTGTCACAGTAGGTCGCGTTTTTTGTCATGCATGTACATCCATGACGATTTTATGACAGAATCAAGATAGTCATACCTGTGCTGTCGTAGAAGTATTCCATGACATTACCAAAATTATCATCACGGAAGTGTCCACTTCGATGACGATAAATCGCGCGTCACAGAAGTGCTTTCATCAAGGGTGACCGACACGTGGCATCCACCGTAACGGAACGCCATTAAGCTATCGGGTCGGGTTTTGGATCCGATAACCCGTTAACAGCCCCGGCCAATGGGGATTTTCCACGTGTAAAATCATCATTGGCTGGAGGAGACACGTGTCGGGTCCGCGTTGGCACAGGTGTCACTCATCCAATGGGCGAGACGCGCCTATGATATGTTGACACGTGGACCGACCCATCAAGTTTAAATGGACCGGCCCAACTGAAGGCCCACAAGATTTTGCGGACCATAATGGGCGGGCCCAGCTAAAGGCCCACGAGATTTTGCAGACCATAATGGGCTGGCCCAGCTAAAGGCCCACAAGATTTTGCGGGCCATAATGGGCCGGCCTAGGTAAAGGCCCACAAGATTTTTGTGTGCCATAATGGGCCGGCCCAGGTAAAGGCCCACAAGATTCTTGTGAATCATAATGGGCTGGCCCAGCTAAAGGCCCACGAGATTTCACTGACATTAATGGGCCGGCCCAGCTATAGGCCCACAAGATTTTGAGGACCCTAGTAGGCCGGCCCATTAACTGGCTGCCATGTTTTGGGCCAAATGCCGGCCCATATTTGATCAGGCCATTAATGGCCTGCCATGCTCCGGGCCTAATAGTGGCCCATATGAGATCTGGCCTGTTAAAAGCCTACAACGTTCTGGGCCAAATTACGGCCCAGATCAGGTCCGACCCTTTAAGAGGCTTTGGGCTCAATTATGGCCCATATGAGATTTGGCCCGTCAACTGGACACTATGCTTTTGGGCCCACTTGCTAAAGGGCCACTTAGTAATTCGGCCTGATATTAGTTTTGGCCCGTTAAGGGTCCGTTTAACATTTCAGCCCTATATTAATTTCGGCCTGTTAAAAGCCCATCATATAGTTGGGCCTAACTACGGCCCGGTTTGCATCCGGCCTGCTCGCAGCCGATATCTGATTGGGCCAAACAAGGACCGAGACAATTTTGGCCTATTAAAAGCCCGTGATTTGATTCGCACAATCATGGGCCGGGGTTCATTTCGGGCTGCTGCCGGCCCGTGAGCTGTTCGACACATTTCAGGCCCAACCTACATCATGATTGCATGACGACCCGATTATGTACCGTAATTTTACGGTTTGGCCGGTTTACTGCGAAGACAAGATATATATATACAGTAAAATAATTGCATCATCGTGAATAAGAAAAAACCTAGACTATACAATAAAGAAATTACAGCATATTACATCCACTGGTGAAAGGATCGAGAAGAGGTGTCTAGAGGGGGGGGGTGATTAGACACTAAGTGCCAAAAGTTGCAGCTTTTAATATTCTTAAGTTTAAGTGGAGTTTAAGCACAAGTTTAACAAACATAATACATATCAAGCAAGCATGCAATGAGTATATGAGCAGCGGAAAGTAAAGCATGCAACTTGCAAGAATGTAAAGAGAAGGGTTTGGAGTATTCAAACGCAATTGGAGACATGGATGTTTTTGTCGTGGTTCCGATAGGTGGTGCTATCGTACATCCACGTTGATGGAGACTTCAACCCATGGAGGGTAACGGTTGCGCGAGTCCACGGAGGGCTCCACCCACGAAGGGTCCACGAAGAAGCAACCTTGTCTATTCCATCACGGCCATCGCCCATGAAGGACTTGCCTCACTAGCAGTAGATCTTCACGAAGTAGGCGATCTCCTTGCCCTTACAAACTCCTTGGTTCAACTCCACAGTCTTGTTGGAGGCTCCCAAGTGACACCTAGCCAATCTAGGAGACACCACTCTCCAAGAAGTAACAAATGGTGTGTTGATGATGAACCCCTTGCTCTTGTGCTTCAAATGATAGTCTCCCTGTAACGCCCTCGATGCGGCTATAGCTCCCACGTGTCGAGGCACGACTTAGAGGCATAAACACATTGAAAGCAATGTCGCAAGTTAGGCAATCATCACAACATCCCATGTAATATAGATAATAAAAGGGGAAGGTACATAGTTGGCTTACACTCACCACGTCAATCAAAGTACATAAATAGCATTATAGCAAACAAACACTCATGGCCCGACTACGGCGCCAAAATAAAAGATAACCCAACATGCGACACGGTCCCGATCACCCCAACTGGGCACCACTACTGATCATCAGGGAAAGACACGTAGTAACGACGTGAGTCCTCGTTGAACTCCCACTTGAGCTCAAGCGCGTCATCTGGAACGGAGTCATCAGGCCCTGCATCTGGTTTGGAAGTAATCTGTGAGCCACAGGGACTCAACAATCTCGCACCCTCGCGATCAAGACTATTTAAGCTTGTAGGTAAGGCAAGGTATAGTATATGTGGAGCTGCAGCAAGCGACTAGCATATATGGTGGCTAACCTGTTCGCAAAAGAGAGCGGGAAGAGGAGGCAAAGCGCGAACAAGAAACTAGAGGGCAACCTGCGGCAAGCATTACTCCAACACCGTGTTCAGTTCCCGGACTCCGCCGAGAAGAGACCATCATGGTAACTCACACTGTTGATTCATTTTAATTAAGTTAAGGTTCAAGTTGTCTACAACCGGACATTAACAAATTCCCATCTGCCCATAACCGCGGGCACGGCTTTTGAAAGTTCAAATCCCTGCAGGGGAGTCCCAACTTAGCCCATGACAAGCTCTCACGGTCAACGAAGGAATAGACCTTCTCCCGAGACATTCCGATCAGACTCGGTATCCCGGTTCTACAAGACACTTCGACAAGTTAAAACAAAATCCAGCAACACCGCCCGAATGTGCCGACAAATCCCGATAGGAGCTGCACATATCTCGTTCTCAGGGCACACTCAGATTGTCCAAACTTCCGGTAGGCCAGCCCAGAGTTGCCCCTGGTGGCCACCGGCGGCTGACGAGGTGGACCAACACTCAGAGGAGCACTGGCCCGGGGGGGGGGGTTAAAATAAGATGACCCTCGGGCTCCGGAAACCCAAGGGAAAAAGAGGCTAGGTGGAAAATGGTAAAACCAAGGTTGGGCATTGCTGGAAAAGCTTTAATCAAGACGAACTATCAAGGGGTTCCCATTATCACCCAACCGCATAAGGAACGCAAAATCCGGGAACATAACACCGATATGACGGAAACTAGGGCGGCAAGAGTGGAACAAAACACTAGGAGAGAGGCCGAGCCTTCCACCCTTTACCAAGTATATAGATGCATTAAGATAACAAGGCAATATAATGATATCCCAACAAGTAAATACTGTTCCAACAAGGAACGGTCTCCAATCTTCGAGGTTCGCTGGAGTGGCTTGGAGCTCGCCAGAGTACAGAGGAGAAGCGCCGGAGAGGGACTTGCCGGTCTTGGGGCGGCGCGGATGACGAGGGACGATGGACGACGGCGGGCGGCTCTCGGTGGCGGGGTGGCGGCGGGGCGGCGGAACTCCGGTGGCGGAGGCCGGATATGGCGGGCGGCGGCTCTGGTCACCGGGCACGGG
>NC_041388.1:90833187-90840362 GCF_002162155.2 Triticum dicoccoides
GGCGCGGGTCTCGGGGGCCCTCCCCGGGCCGAGCGGGCCGGCGAAGTGGGGCGGCTCGGCGGGCGAGTGGCGGAGCGCCACGTGGCGGCGGCGGGGCAGATCCGGACGTGTCCGTCGGTGGTGGCTCTGTCCGGCGGCGCGCGATGATGATTTGGATCCAGGGTTTTTTTCCGGGGGAAGGAGAAGGAGATTTTCGTGGGTGTCTTTAAATAGGCATAGAGGGAGCTAGGAGTGTCCAAATGAGGTGCGGTTTTCGGCCACACGATCGTGATCGAACGCTCTAGATGATGGTGAGGGTTTTGGTAGGTTTTGGGGCAACTTGGTGGGGTGTTGGGCTGCAACAGACACGAGGCCTTTTTGGTCCCTGGGTTAACCGTTGGAGTATCAAACGAAGTCCAAATGGTACGAAACTTGACAGGCGGTCTACCAGTAGTAAACCAAGGACGCTAGGAAAGTCTCGGTTTAATCCGGAAATGTTTAATCCCCACACACGAAAGAAAGGTAGAAATGACCACCGGAGGAGAACGAAGCGCTGGAATGCAAAACGGACAACGGGGAAAATGCTCGAATGCATGAGATGAACATGTATGCAAATGCAATGCACATGATGACATGATATGAGATGCATGACAATGACAACAACACACGGAGACAAAAACCCGAACCCGAGAAAATAAAATAACTTCAGGCCGGAAACGGCAAGAGTTGGAGTACATATTGGGAAAAACATATCCGGGGTGTTACAACACTCCACCACTATGAAAGGATCTCGTCCCGAGATCTAGGACTGAAAGAACGCCGGGTACTCAGAATGGAGGTGATCCTCGCGTTCCCAGGTATCTTCATGGTCGGAATGGTGTGACCACTTGACTTTGAGGAATTTGATTGACTTGTTGCGAGTCTTGCGTTCAGTCTCTTCAAGAATAGCAACGGGGTGCTCACGATAAGAGAGATCTTATTGGAGCTCAATGTCTTCGAAGTTGACGGTGCGGTCAAGAGTCTTGAAGCACTTTCGGAGCTGAGGGACATGGAACACGTCATGAACATTTGCAAAGTTTGAAGGAAGCTCGAGTTGATAGGAGAGATCGCCTCTCTTGATGACGATCTTGAAAGGTCCCACGTATCTAGGGGCAAGCTTCCCTTTGATACCGAAGCGACGAGTACCTTTCATAGGAGAGACGAAGAGGTAAACATGATCTCCGATCTCGAAAGCCAAATCACGGTGCTTACCATCATAGTAGCTCTTCTGGCGGGATTGGGCTGCTTTGAGGTTATCTCGAATGACTTTGCACATTTCCTCTGCCTCTGTGATTAAGTCATTACCCAAAAGCTGACGTTCGCCGGTTTCAGACCAGTTGAGAGGGGTACGGCACTTCCTGCCATACATAATTTCAAATGGGGCCTTGCCCGAACTTGCTTGAAAACTGTTGTTGTAGGAGAATTCAGCATAAGGAAGACAATCCTCCCACTTCATGCCAAAGGAGATCACACAAGCCCCGAGCATATCTTCAAGAATCTGGTTGACACGCTCGACTTGACCACTAGTTTGAGGATGGAAAGCTATGCTGAAGCGGATGCTGGTGCCCATGGCCTTCTGAAAAGAATCCCAAAACATGGAGGTAAAGATGCTGCCACGATCTGAAGAGATCACTTGTGGAATACCGTGCAGAGAGACAATTCGAGAGGTATAGAGTTCCGCCAATTGAGCTGCAGTGATTGACTCTTTGATAGGCAGAAAGTGAGCCACTTTAGTGAGTTTGTCGATGACCACGAATATGGCATCATTGCCACACTTGGACTTTGGCAACCCAGTCTCGAAGTCCATCTCAACGTGGTCAAACTTCCATTCTGGAATGGCAAGAGGTTGGAGGAGACCAGCTGGCCTTTGGTGTTCTGCCTGCACTCTTCTCCAGACATCACATTCATTCACGAACTGAGCAATCTCGCGCTTCATTCGAGTCCACCAATAAGCCTGCTTGAGGTCCTGATACATCTTCGTGCTCCCAGGGTGGATGGAGAGGAGAGAATTGTGAGCCTCGTTCATGATCACTTTACAAAGGTCACCTTTGGGCAGAACAATACGATCCTCGAAGAAGAGAGTATCCTTGTCATCAAGGCGGTAGCACTTCTACTTGGGTTGACTCTTGGCAATCCCAATCTTCACCTTTTTCACCATAGAATCAAGAAGCTGAGCTTGGAGAATCTGGTCTTCCAAGGTAGGAGAGACTTGAAGGTTGGCGAGGAAACCTTGAGGAACAACTTGCAGATTAATTTTGCGGAAAGCTTCACAAAGCTCGGGTTGATAAGGCTTGAGAATCAGACTGTTACAATAAGCCTTCCTGCTCAATGCATCAGCAATCACATTGGCCTTGCCTGGAGTATACTCGATACTCGGATTATACTCTTGAATCATTTCGACCCATCGAGTTTGCCCGAGGTTGAGATTAGGCTGAGTGAAGATGTACTTGAGACTCTTGTGATCAGTGAAAATGTCCACTTTTCTTCCCAATAAGAGATGTCTCCAAGTCAAAAGAGCATGCACAACTGCCGCCAACTCGAGATCATGAGTGGGGTAGTTCTTCTCGTTGGGCTTCAACTGGCGAGAGGTATAAGCCACAACTTTCTTCTCTTGCATCAACACTGCGCCAAGACCTTGGAGAGAGGCATCACAAAAGACCTCGTACGGCTTGGATTCATCAGGAGGAGTCAGAACTGGAGCAGTGACCAATTTCTCTTTCAAAGTGTTGAAAGCAATGTCACACTCCGGAGTCCAAACGTACTTGACGTGCTTCTGGAGAAGATTTGAGAGAGGCTTCGCGATCTTAGAAAAGTTTTCAACGAATCTTCGACAGTAGCTTGCAAGACCGAGGAAGCTACGGAGTTGCTTCACGTTCTGAGGTGGTTCCCAATTCACAATTGCAGACACCTTCTCAGGATTCACCGCAATGCCCTTGGCAGAGATGATATGACCAAGATAAAGAACCTCATCGAGCCAAAATTCGCACTTGGAGAACTTGGCGTAGAACTTGTGTTCCCTCAGTTTATCGAGTACCAAACGCAAGTGCTTGGCATGATCTTCCTTGTTCTTCGAAAAGACCAAAATGTCGTCGAGATAGACCAAAACGAAGTCATTGGTGTAGGCATTGAAGATGAAGTTCATCATGCGAGAGAAAGTCAGAGGAGCGTTAACGAGGCCCAAAGACATGACAGTGTATTCATATGAACCAAAGCTTGTCCTGAAAGCTGTCTTGGGAATATCTTGCTCACGGATTCGAATCTGATGATAACCCATACGTAGATCAAGCTTGGAGAATACTTGGGCACCTTTGAGTTGTTCGAACAGCTCATTGATGTTGGGAAGTGGGTACTTGTTCTTGATGGTCTTCTTGTTCAATGGACGGTAGTCAACACAAAGTCGGTCCGTTCCATCCTTCTTCTTCACAAAAAGAACACCACAACCCCACGGAGAAGAACTAGGCCGGATGAGACCCATTCTCTCTTGAATCTTGAGTTGCTTCTTCAGCTCCTTCAACTCTTCAGGTCCGAGCTTGTAAGGACGCTTGCAAACAGGTTCCGTGCCGGGCTCAAGATCAATGACGAATTCAACTGGCCGGTGCGGAGGCATTCCTGGAAGCTCTTCTGGAAAGACGTCTTGATACTCGCAAAAGACTGGAATTTGCAAGATGGCATCCAGTTCACCCTTGTCATTGAGAGAAAACAGACGAATAATATTATCTCGAGCGGCAAAGACAATTACATCCTCAGACGAATGAGTCAATTGAATCTGCCTGGCTGCACAATCAAGCTAAGCCTTGTGCTTAGAAAGCCAATCCATCCCGAGAATAAGATCAATATCCGAGTTACCAAGAACCATTGGAGAAGCCAGAAACTTGAAATCACCCAACATGATAGAAATATCCGTGATCTCGTGGTTAGCGAGCAAACATCTACCCGGAGAGACAACTGCTAACGGTGTATGCATAACTTGGGAAATCAACTCATGCTTAGATGCAAAAGGTTTCGAGATGAAACAATGCGATGCACCAGTGTCAAAAAGAACTTTTGCAGGAACATCATTAACAGGAAGGTTACCGATGATGACATCTGACGAGTCCTCTGCCTGAGCTGCGTTCATCAAGTTGACCTTGGCCTGCTTGGGATTATGCTTGACCACAACTGTACTTGCCGATCTCACAGGAGGAGGGGGAGGAAGACGCCTCTGGTTGAAGCATTTGTTGGCATAGTGACCCTTCTGTTGGCACTTGTTGCACGTGACCTCTGAAAGCGGACGGTGATACGGAGCACTCGATCTTGGAGGTTGAGACGAAGTCTTGTTCTGAAAGCCAGGGTTGGGTGGGTGGGAAGATCCACTGCCACCTTTTCTCTTCTGCTGATACGACTGACGGAACGGAGGAGGAGGAAGCTAATACTTCTGCTGCTTGGCCACTTGAGTAGAGGAAGAAGGAGTAGCATCTCTGACTCGCTTCTTGGAAGCATCACACCTCAGTTGAGCGGCCTCTTGCGTCAATGCCATGTTGTAGAACTCATTGTACCTCAAGGGTTCAAAGAGAACAAGAGCTAGCTGAATTTCTTCTCTGAGACCACCCCTGAACTGATATATCATGCTCTTCTCGTCAGGGACGTCCTGCTTAGCAAAGCGGGTGAGCTTCTGAAACAACTTGTTGTAGTCATAGACAGACAAAGAGCCTTGCTTCAGGTTGCGGAATTCCTCACGCTTGCTTTCAACCATGCTCTGAGGAATATGATGAGCTTTGAAGTCTTGATGGAATTCATCCCAGGTAATCGCACGGCCTCCTCTGGAATCCTTGTACTGCTGGAACCATTTTGCAGCTTGGTCTTTGAGTTGGAAGGAAGCGAACTTGACGAAGTCCTCAGGCCTGACGTTACTGCACTCGAAATGCTTGCACAGATCCACGAGCCAATCGTCAGCATCAGTTGCCTCAACACAATTGCTGAAAGTCTTTGGCCCGTTAGCAAGGAACTGGTTGAGTGTAGCAAAGTGATTCTGATTGTTGCCTTGGTTGCCTTGGTTCGCTTGATTGCGCTCTTGAAGAATTTGCATGATCAACTGTGTGTTTGCATTGGTTGCGGCCATCACAGCTTGCCATGCCTCCGGAGGAGGAGGAGGTGGTGGCGGATCCTGATTCTGATTCTGGTTGGTGCTCTTAGCGGGAGCCATCCTGAAGAGGGTGACAACCGTTAGCACATTGACAGATAAAATGAAGCTGAATCAAACGGGTTGAAATTGCAACATATAGTCTTCACATCCGAACATAAGAACGAATGCATTCCACTTGAAATGGTCACATATCCATAAATTGAGAAGCCACTTAGAATTTAGGTAGAGAAATAAATCAACAAGGTATGGATCAAGAACGAATACTCGGTAAGAAATCCCAATCTCAAACCAAATATCCGTGGAAGAAGAACTAGAGCTACAAGAATTCCCACCTATGAAACTCCCGAACCTTTCCGGTTATGCAATCAGGTGTTGGCGATACAGGGGAAGCATAATATCTCACCCAAATCTAGCAATTCCTACATCCAGCTGTATCCATCCTTCAACACATAACCGAGAAAAACTTCGGAAACCATCTACCTCAACCTTCGAAAAGCATCCGTTATACAAGTTATGGCGGTACTCCCGAACTCCCGCCCCAGTACTGGGTGGCGTCGAGGTTATCTCACCAACGAACTGCATAAAAGAGATTTTCGATGTAGGCGTACTAAACTCAGGTATTCCAGAACTGCAACGATAAAATTGTGACGACAACACCTCGGAGCTCAACTCCCCGGGACACTGCCACAACCGCTAAAGACAGGAGGCACCAAGAACAATGTTCTCGTCACAAAACCATCAGAACGATTCCAAGATACCCGCATGATCCTAATTTTTTTAGTGAAATTTGAGAAGAGAAGAGTCAAAACTCTATGTCAGGATGCCTTACCAGAGCGATGAGGAGACTGGGGAGTAAAAAGAATTCCTAAACTCTCCGATATATAATTCCTAAATGACTCAAAACATTTTTTTTCTAGACTCAACTCGACCGCTAATAACGATCAAGCAATGGGCTCCTAAGGTCAGGGAAGGCTCTGATTACCAACTTGTAACGCCCTCGATGCGGCTATAACTCCCACATGTCGAGGCACAACTTAGAGGCATAACAGCATTGAAAGCAATGTCGCAAGTTAGGCAATCATCACAACATCCCATGTAATATAGATAATAAAAGGGGAAGGTACATAGTTGGCTTACACTCGCCACGTCAATCAAAGTACATAAATAGCATTACAGCAAACAAACACTCATGGCCCGACTACGGCGCCAAAATAAAAGATAACCCAACATGCGACACGGTCCCGATCACCCCAACTGGGCACCACTACTGATCATCAGGGAAAGACACGTAGTAACGGCGTGAGTCCTCGTCGAACTCCCACTTGAGCTCAAGCGCGTCATCTGGAACGGAGTCATCAGGCCCTGCATCTGGTTTGGAAGTAATCTGTGAGCCACAGGGACTCAGCAATCTCGCACCCTCGCGATCAAGACTATTTAAGCTTGCAGGTAAGGCAAGGTATATATATGTGGAGCTGCAGCAAGCGACTAGCATATATGGTGGCTAACCTGTTCGCAAAAGAGAGCGGGAAGAGGAGGCAAAGTGCGAATGAGAAACTAGAGGGCAACCTGCGGCAAGCATTACTCCAACACCGTGTTCACTTCCCGGACTCCGCCGAGAAGAGACCATCACGGTAACTCACACTGTTGATTCATTTTAATTAAGTTAAGGTTCAAGTTGTCTACAACCGGACATTAACAAATTCCCATCTTCCCATAACCGCGGGAACGGCTTTCGAAAGTTCAAATCCCTACAGGGGAGTCCCAACATAGCCCATGACAAGCTCTCATGGTCAACGAAGGAATAGAACTTCTCCCGAGACATTCCGATCAGATTCGGTATCCCGGTTCTATAAGACACTTTGACAAGTTAAAACAAATCCAGCAACACCGCCCGAATGTGCCGACAAATCCCGATAGGAGCTGCACATATCTCATTCTCAGGGCACACTTAGATTGTCCAAACTTCCGGTAGGACAGCCCAGAGTTGCCCCTGGTGGCCACCGACGGCTGACGAGGTGGACCAACACTCAGAGGA
>NC_041388.1:90840594-90842988 GCF_002162155.2 Triticum dicoccoides
GGAAACCCAAGGGAAAGAGAGGCTAGGTGGCAAATGGTAAAACCAAGGTTGAGCATTGCTGGAAAAGCTTTAATCAAGGCGAACTATCAAGGAGTTCCCATTATCACCCAACCGTGTAAGGAACGCAAAATCCGGGAACATAACACCGATATGACGGAAACTAGGGCGGCAAGACTGGAACAAAACACTAGGCGAGAGGCCGAGCCTTCCACCCTTTGCCAAGTATATAGATGCATTAAGATAACAAGGCAATATAATGATATCCCAACAAGTAAATAATGTTCCAACAAGGAACGGTCTCCAATCTTCACCTGCAACTAGCAACGCTATAAGAGGGGCTGAACAAAGCGGTAACATAGCCAATTAACGGTTTGCTAGGACAAGGTGGGTTAGAGGTTTGACATGGCAATTTTGGGAGGCATGATAAGTAAGTGGTAGGCATCATAGCATAGGCATAGCAAAAGAGCGAGCATCTAGCAAAGCAAAGATAGTAGTGATTTCGAGGGTATGATCATTTTGCCTGCAAAGTTGTCAGAGTTGACTGGATCCTCGAAAGCAAACTCAACGGGCTCCTCGTTAGCGAACTCGTCTCCCGGCTCTACCCAAACAAGACAAACAAGCAACAAGGACACAATCAACCACGTGCAAACTCAAACAACATGATGCAAAGATGGTATGCTATGCAGGATGCAATATGTGATGCATATGCAAGATTTGACAAGGAATGAATGAACCTGGCCTCAAATTGGAAATCCAAGTGTGCCACTGGAAATATGAGATGAAATCGCTTGAAAACGATATGAAGAACGCCGGAATCGGAGTTACGGTTTGGGAATGGCAAGCAATTCAAATATGACCACGTTCTGCGATTTACAGCAAGTAGCCATTTAATGCAACAAGATGAACATGCTACAGCACCCAAACATGGCATCAAAATACATGGCAGGGATTCGTTCATGATGCTTAACAAAAGACTAGCACTGAGCTACGGCCAATTCATCCATTAACAGGTTCAAACAAGCATGGAAAAAATGCATTTGGTAAACAGATTTCGGACTTAGTGAAATTAACACTTGTCTGGAATTTCAGATCAGATAGCACACTTTGGAGCATGAAAAATATATGCTACAGGACCTGAACATGGCAAAGTAAAGCATGGCATGTAGCTACTCAAAGAGCTTAACAAAAGTCCCTTAGTGACCTTGAGCCAAAAGGGATCTGAAAATACATTTGCAAGCATGTGAACATGGCAAAAACATAATCAGATCACAAACTTAGTAAAAACTGGAGCATGCTGAAACAGATATCAAGTAGGCATGTTTACGAGCTCGATGCACTCACTACAGAGCAAGGCATGACAATCTAAGCATACACCCATCAAGAATACACAAAATACAAGCTAGACATGGCAAGAACAATAACATAGCATGCACGGATCCACTACAACATCCTCGGCAAAATCGCTAACAAGTAGACATTCTACCCAGATTCATGAAATGGCAAAAGTAGTGCTCGATTGACTCAAGCTAGGGTGCTCCATAATTGCAAACAAGGACATGGATGGATAGAGCACTACAAGATTAACAAAACATCCTTACTGATCATCCTCAAAAGAGGCACGGATCACTAGCAAACAACATGAACATATGGCATAATGAGATAAACAGATCAAGGACTTAGTGGAAATGCTAAGTCCCTGAAATCAGCATTAACGAATGCTCCACTTTGCAAGCTTGTGCTAGTCACCACACACGTCACAAAAATACACGGGTTGCACCTCTAGATAGATGGCAAAACATATAACAAAACTCATGTAGAGCTCAGGGGCATATCATGCACACAATAATCATGGCAAAAATGACAAATATCTAATTGGAGTAGCAGATCTGACAAATATCTCAAATAGCACTCTTCCAACAGCATTTCGGGCATCAAGATGAACTCAAATGAAAATGATGCAATGAGATGAAATGATGTACTCTCTGAGATGAACATTTTGATATGCTATATGCCCAAACGGAGCTACGGATGCGGAGATACACCATGATGAAAATAGCTAAATAAACTGAAGACTTAGAAGAAAAACAAGGGGTCAACCCTAGGGTTTCCAGATCCAGATCGGATCTCGCCGGAGCACGGACTTGGAGGTTCGCCGGAGCAGCTTGGAGCTCGCCGGAGTATAGAGGAGAAGCGACGGAGAGGGACTTGCCGGTCTTGGGGCGGTGCGGATGACGAGGGACGGCGGACGACGGCGGGCGGCTCTCGGCGGCCGGGTGGCGGCGAACTTGGCGGCGGGGCGGCGGAACTCCGGTGGCGGCGGCCGGAGATGGCGAGCGGCGGCTCTGGTCACCGGGCGCGGGGAAGAGGCGGCGGGGCGAGCCGGGCGCGGCGGCG
>NC_041388.1:90843517-90881700 GCF_002162155.2 Triticum dicoccoides
GGCGGCGGCGAGGCACGGGCCTCGGGGGCCCTCCCCGGGCCGAGCGGGCCGGCGAAGTGGGGCGGCTCGGCGGGCGAGTGGTGGAGCGCCACGTGGAGGCGGCGGGGCGGATCCGGACGTGTCCGTCGGTGGCGGCTCTGTCCGGCGGTGCGCGATGATGATTTGGATCTAGGGTTTTTTTCCGGGAGAAGGAGGAGATTTTCGGGGGTGTCTTTAAATAGGCATAGAGGGAGCTAGGAGTGTCCAAATGAGGTGCGGTTTTCGGCCACGCGATCGTGATAGAACGCTCTAGATAATGGAGAGGGTTTTGGTAGGTTTTGGGCCAACTTGGAGGGGTGTTGGGCTGCAACACACACGAGGCCTTTTCGGTCCCTCGGTTAACCGTTGGAGTATCAAACGAAGTCCAAATGGTACGAAACTTGACAGACGGTCTACCGGTAGTAAACCAAGGACGCTTGGCAAGTCTCGGTCCAATCCGAAAATGTTTAATCACCACACACAAAAGAAAGGTAGAAATGATCACCGGAGGAGAACGAAGCGCCAGAATGCAAAACGGACAACGGGGAAAATGCTCGAATGCATGAGATGAACACGTATGCAAATGCAATGCACATGATGACATGATATGAGATGCATGACAACGACAACAACACACGGAGACAAAAACCCGAACCCGAGAAAATAAAATAACTTAAGGCCGGAAACGGCAAGAGTTGGAGTACATATTGGGAAAAACATATCCGGGGTGTTACAACACTCCATCACTACGAAAGGATCTCGTACCGAGATCTAGGACTGAAAGAACGCCGGGTACTCAGAACAGAGGTGATCCTCGCGTTCCCGGGTAGCTTCACGGTCGTAATGGTGTGACCACTTGACTTTGAGGAATTTCATTGACTTGTTGCGAGTCTTGCGTTCAGTCTCTTCAAGAATAGCAACGGGGTGCTCACGATAAGAGAGATCTTCTTGGAGCTCAATGTCTTCGAAGTTGACGGTGCGGTCAGGAGTCTTGAAGCACTTTCGGAGCTGAGAGACATGGAACACGTCATGAACATCTGCAAAGTTTGAAGGAAGCTCGAGTTGAAAGGCGAGATCGCCTCTCTTGCTGACGATCTTGAAAGGTCCCACGTATCTAGGGGCAAGCTTCCCTTTGATACCGAAGCGACGAGTACCTTTCATAGGAGAGAGACGGAGGTAAACATGATCTCCGATCTCAAAAGCCAAATCACGGTGCTTACCATCATAGTAGCTCTTCTGGCGGGATTGGGCTGCTTTGAGGTTATCTCGAATGACTTTGCACATTTCCTCTGCCTCTGTGATTAAGTCATTACCCAAAAGCTGACGTTCGCCGGTTTCAGACCAGTTGAGAGGGGTACGGCACTTCCTGCCATACAGAATTTCAAATGGGGCCTTTCTCGAACTTGCTTGAAAACTGTTGTTGTAGGAGAATTCAGCATAAGGAAGACAATCCTCCCACTTCATGCCGAAGGAGATCACACAAGCCCTGAGCATATCTTCAAGAATCTGGTTGACACGCTCAACTTGACCGCTAGTTTGAGGATGGAAAGTTGTGCTGAAGCGGATGTTGGTGCCCATGGCCTTATGAAAAGAATCCCAAAACATGGAGGTAAAGATGCTGCCACGATCTGAAGAGATCACTTGTGGAATACCGTGCAGAGAGACAATTCGAGAGGTATAGAGTTCCGCCAATTGAGCTGCAGTGATTGAATCTTTGATAGGCAGAAAGTGAGCCACTTTAGTGAGTTTGTCGATGACCACGAATATGTCATCATTGGCACACTTGGACTTTGGCAACCCAGTCACGAAGTCCATCTCAATGTGGTCAAACTTCCATTCTGGAATGGCAAGAGGTTGGAGGAGACCAGCTGGCCTTTGGTGTTCTGCCTTCACTCTTCTGCAGACATCACATTCATTCACGAACTGAGCAATCTCGCGCTTCATTCGAGTCCACCAATAAGCCTGCTTGAGGTCCTGATACATCTTCGTGCTCCCAGGGTGGATGGAGAGGAGAGAATTGTGAGCCTCGTTCATGATCACTTTACGAAGGTCACCTTTGGGCACAACAATACGATCCTCGAAGAAGAGAGTATCCTTGTCATCAAGGCGGTAGCACTTGTACTTGGGTTGACTCTTGGCAATGCCAATCTTCACATTTTTCACCATAGCATCAAGAAGTTGAGCTTGGCGAATCTGGTCTTCCAAGGTAGGAGACACTTGAAGGTTGGCGAGGAAACCTCGAGGAACAACTTGCAGATTAAGTTTGCGGAAAGCTTCACAAAGCTCGGGTTGATAAGGCTTGAGAATCATACTGTTGCAATAAGCCTTCCTGCTCAATGCGTCAGCAATCACATTGGCCTTGCCTGGAGTATACTCGATACTTGGATTATACTCTTGAATCATTTCGACCCATCGAGTTTGCCTGAGGTTGAGATTAGGCTGAGTGAAGATGTACTTGAGACTCTTGTGATCAGTGAAAATGTCCACTTTTCTTCCCAATAAGAGATGTCTCTAAGTCAAAAGAGCATGCACAACTGCCGCCAACTCGAGATCATGAGTGGGGTAGTTCTTCTCGTTGGGCTTCAACTGGCGAGAGGTATAAGCCACAACTTTCTTCTCTTGCATCAACACTGCGCCAAGACCTTGGAGAGAGGCATCACAAAAGACCTCGTACGGCTTGGATTCATCAGGAGGAGTCAGAACTGGAGCAGTGACCAATTTCTCTTTCAAAGTGTTGAAAGCAATGTCACACTCCGGAGTCCAAACGTACTTGACATGCTTCTGGAGAAGATTTGAGAGAGGCTTCGCGATCTTAGAAAAGTTTTCAACGAATCTTCGACAGTAGCTTGCGAGACCGAGGAAGCTACGGAGTTGCTTCACGTTCTGAGGTGGTTCCCAATTCACAATTGTAGACACCTTCTCAGGATTCACCGCAATGCCCTTGGCAGAGATGATATGACCAAGATAAAGAACCTCATCGAGCCAAAATTCGCACTTGGAGAACTTGGCGTAGAACTTGTGTTCCCTCAGTTTATCGAGTACCAAACGCAAGTGCTTGGCATGATCTTCCTTGTTCTTCGAAAAGACCAAGTTTAACAAACACAATACATATCAAGCAAGCATGCAATGAGTATATGAGCAGCGGAAAGTAAAGCATGCAACTTGCAAGAATGTAAAGAGAAGGGTTTGGAGTATTCAAACGCAATTGGAGACACATATGTTTTTGTCGTGGTTCCGATAGGTGGTGCTATCGTACATCCACGTTGATGGAGACTTCAACCCACGGAGGGTAATGGTTGCGCGAGTCCACGGAGGGCTCCACCCACGAAGGGTCCACGAAGAAGCAACCTTGTCTATTCCATCACGGCCGTCTCCCACGAAGGACTTTCCTCACTAGGGGTAGATCTTCACGAAGTAGGTGATCTTCTTGCCCTCACAAACTCCTTGGTTCAACTCCACAGTCTTGTCGGAGGCTCCCAAGTGACACCTAGCCAATCTAGGAGACACCACTCTCCAAGAAGTAACAAATGGTGTGTTGATGATGAACCCCTTGCTCTTGTGCTTCAAATGATAGTCTCCCCAACACTCAACTCTCTCTCACAGGATTTGGATTTGGTGGAAAGAAGATTTGAGTGGAAAGCAACTTGGGAAAGGCTAGAGATCAAGATTCATATGGTTGGAATGGAATATCTAGACCTCAACACAAGTGTAGGTGGTTCTCTCTCAGAAAATGTGTATTGGAAGTGTATGTATGTTCTGATGGCTCTCTCCACGAATGAAGAGTGGGTGGAGGGGTATATATAGCCTCCACACAAAATCTAACCGTTACACACAATTTGCCAAACTCGGTGGGACCGAATGATTAAACTCGGTCGGACCGATTCAGCAAACCTAGTGACCGTTAGGATTTTCGGTAGGACTGAGATGCAACTCCGTAGGACCGATATGGTTAGGGTTAGGGCATAACGTAATCTTGGTGTGACCGATTACTCAAACTCGGTGGGACCGATTTTGGTAATAAGCTAACCAGAGAGTTGGTCAGGTAAACTTGGTGGGACCGGTTCACTCATCTCGGTGATACGAAATGTTACAAAAGGGAAACAGAGAGTTTACATTGCAATCTCAGTGGGCCCGATCGCTCATCTCGGTAGGACCAGAACGTTACGAAGGGAAACAGAGAGATTACAATCCCATCTCGGTGAGACCGAGATCCCTATTGGCGAGACCGATTTGCCTAGGGTTTGTGGCAGTGGCTATGACATTTGAAACTCGGTGGCGCCGGATATAAAGAATCGGTGGGGCCGAGTTTGACTTTTGGTTTAGGTCATATGTGGATGTGGGAAGGTAGTTGAGGGTTTTGGAGCATATCACTAAGCACTTTGAGCAAGCAAGCCATTAAGCAACACCTCATCCCCTCTTGATAGTATTGGCTTTTCCTATAGACTCAATGTGATCTTGGATCACTAAAATAGAAAATGTAGAGTCTTGATCTTGAAGCTTGAGCCAATCCTTTGTCCTTAGCATCTTGAAGGGGTTCCACATCCTCTAGTCCATGCCACTCCATTGTTGAACTTATCTGAAACATACTAGGTAAAAGTGTTAGTCCAACAAGAGATATGTTGACATTAATTACCAAAACCACCCAGGGAGCACTTGTGCTTTCAATCTCCCCCTTTTTGGTAATTGATGACAACATACATCATAGCTTTAGATAAAGATATAGAGAATAGCACGTAAAGCTTTGGAAAGACATGTAACATGCATAGGCTCCCCCGACATGTATGCAATCATGTGAATATTGAATATAGGAGCATGTGAATGCGTAAACATGAGAGAGTAAGCAATGTGTTACATGTATCTTGGCTATATGCATCAGAGCAAATTATGTGAATGTGAGAAATGTACCTTCATGCTCATGAGTCCTTCCTGCAAACAGTATGTACATCAGCAAGAACTTCTCATTCACATGACTGTGATGCATATACTTACCTTGTGGTCTTGAGTTGGCTTAGGATGGTATGAACCTGCGCAAACAAGGTTAAATAACACAGATACACCTACTGACCAGAGCAAGCAAGAGAAACCACAAGAGAACCAAGGCTGGGATGACATGTAGAGTGAGTACTAAGTACCACATTGGATATAGACATGTCCCCAAAGGTAAAGATATGCAATAAAATCAGAGATTTCCTTCCTTTAGATGTCTTGCTCCCCCTGAATCTGCATGGGATATTGGGAGAAGATAGGAAACAGAAAATCAGAGCAACAAAAAAGGAAACAATAGAGCTTGAGCTAAAGCAAGCAACCAAACATGTCTTTCCCCTCTTAAAGACATGTGACATCTATCCTCTTGAACACCAAGCATCTGGGGTCTTTGATGATTTTACTTTATCCTAGTTGAGAAACTCTCCCCCTGAGTATTCTCTCTTTCTCCCCCTATAGGAAGGATTAAGATTTGATGTGATCTCTCTCTCCCCCTTTGACATCAATTTCCAAGAAGGGCTCTTCTGGACATGTGATACAAATGGGTTGGTCCTTGAGTCACAGAGCAAAGCAGCATGTCTAATATGATGCTGGTAGAGGACAATAATCATTGAGTGGAGCTGGAGCAAACAAAAATCAGGAATAAGTGGCAAGTTGGTTTTCTTGTGGTGGAATCGGTGACTCCGAGTTGTGTGCTTCAGTTGCACCGAAAGATTTCAGTTGGGCCGAAGAGAACAAACCGGTGTGACCGAGTTCATTAGAGTGAAACCACTTGTCACCTCAGCTCACTAGACAAGTAAGATCTCACAAGGATATGCAAGGAATTTACTGAAAGATTTGCAATGAATTGGATGCAGAAAATGCAGAACAAAAAAGGAAAGAAAAGAAACTAAAAGTTCTAGATGAAGTTTTTTTTGAAAGGGGAAACAAATATGCAAATGCAAAAGCACGGAGAAGCACTAGAGAACTTCATCTAGAAATGGTCGGCGACAAAGTCACCTATGTTAGAGGATATTGACTTAGGAGTCAAGTGAGAGCACTTGATCATAGGTCATACTCATCGTTTAAGCTCAAAATGGAGTTACCATTTTTCGTTTAAGCCTTTTGATGTATTCACATCTTGTCGAGTTGCTTTGACTCATGACTTGGAGTAAAGCTTCTCTAAGATGGAATAACATACCTTGGGTGGTGGTGTTGATCTTGCTCATGTTGTTGAACTTGTGTGGGTTGCTCAAGGTTGATGTAGTTCATCAAGGGTTGGGAGCACCACTTGGAGTTTGAGTTCATCTACCTACATGGGTTAGCTTTGCAAGGAAGAGCACTTGTGTATCCAACATGACAATCATGAGACTCAACATAGAATTTGCTAAAGCATATGTTTGAATGGTTTCGTGCTTCCTTGTCTTCAACCACCATTGTGTAGAGACTTGGTGATGTAGAAATTGCTCAAGATGTGAGTGTGTGGCAATCTCATAGATTTAGATTCATCCAAGTACCTACACGGGTTAGATACCATGCAAGGTACAAATATATCCAAGACATATGAATAGCATCATAAGAGAAATATCGAGGATTAGTCATAGGCTCATGCCCCGCATGTATCAAATGGAGTTCCTACTCCAAGTTTGAAGCATCAATGATGTTCAATTCACCTCTCAACCTGCAAAACACTTTCTCATCAAGTGGTTTAGTGAATATATCCGCCAATTGCTTATCGGTGCGAACGTGCTTAAGGTTAATGTCCCCTTTTGCAACATGATCTCGAATGAAATGATGACGAACTTCAATATGCTTAGTTCGAGAATGTTGCACGGGATTGTGAGCAATCTTAATAGAACTTTCATTGTCACATAGCAATGGAACATGTTTCACATATATCCCATAATCTTTAAGGGTTTGGGTCATCCAAAGTAATTGAGCACAACATGAACCAGCGGCAATGTATTCCGCTTCGGCGATGGATAAGGATACCGAGTTTAGTTTCTTGGAAGACCAAGACACAAGAGATCTACCAAGGAATTGACAAGTACCCAAAGTGGATTTTCTATCAACCTTGTCTCCGACATAGTCCGAATCGGAGTAGCCAACAAGATCAAAAGAGGACCTCTTGGGATACCAAATGCCAAAATTTGGTGTATGGATTAGGTATCTCACTATCCTTTTCACAGCCTTAAGATGACACTCTTTAGGAGCAGCTTGATATCGTGCACACATGCACACACTTAGCATAATATCGGGACGAGAGGCACATAGATATAACAATGAACCAATCATAGAGCGATAAACCTTTTGATCAACCGGTTCACCATATTTGGTCAAATCAAGATGTCCACTAGTAGGCATGGGTGTAGTCATACCTTTGCATTCTTGCATATTGAACTTCTTCAATAAGTCCTTGGTGTACTTCGTTTGAGAGACAAAGGTACCTTCCTTAGTTTGCTTGATTTGCAAACCGAGAAAGAATTTGAGTTCACTCATCATAGACATCTCAAACTTCTCCGACATTAGCTTTCCAAACTTCTTACTAAAATGAGGGTTAGTTGAACGAAATATGATATCATCAACATAAATTTGGCACACAAATAGTTCTCCATTAACTCTTTTAGTAAAAAGAGTAGAATCAATTTTACCAATTTCAAAGCCTTTTTCAATAAGGAACTTGGTCAAGCATTTATACCATGCTCTAGGAGCTTGTTTAAGACCATAAAGGGCTTTGTGAAGTTTGTAAACATGATTAGGTTTCTTAGGATTGACGAAGCCGGGAGGTTGCTTAACATAAACTTCTTCCTCAATTTTGCCATGTAGAAAAGCACTTTTAATGTCCATTTGGTACAAGGTGATATCATGGTGATTAGCATAAGCAAGTAAGATGCGAATGGACTCAAGTCTAGCAACGGGAGCATATGTCTCACCATAGTCCATACCTTCAACTTGTGTGTAGCATTGGGCGACGAGACGTGCTTTGTTGCGAACCACTTTTCCATCTTCATCTTGCTTTTTGCGAAACACCCATTTGGTACCAATGATGTTGTGGTTGTTGTCGGGCTTCTCGACTAATGTCCACACTTGATTTCTCTCAAAGTTGTGTAGCTCTTCATGCATAGCGTTTATCCAGTCCGGATCCTCCAATGCTTCTTCAACCTTCATAGGTTCAATGCTAGAGATGAATGAGTAATGTTCACAAAAGTTAGCTAAACGAGTTTTAGAGCGAGTGATTCTCTCGGTTTGGATATCATTGTAGATTTGCTCGACGAGATGATCCTTAGCAATTCTTGCTCGAACTCGTGAAAGCTTTTCCTTGGGTCAGGGTGGAACATCCTCTTCATCTTGTGCTTCTTCTTGGCCTTCTTCATTGTTGACGTTGTCGTTCTCTTATCATGGTGGAGAAGGAGGTTGTTGATGTTCATCTTGGTGCGCTTCCTCATTTTCTTCATCTTGGCGTGTCCCACTTGTGGATGCTTCCGTATCAACTCTTGGTTCACCTTGTCGTGAGGTAGAAGCTTCCACTTGGATGGACGAGGTACTCTCCTTCACTTCCGTTGGACGAATCTTGCCAATGGCAAGTCTTGAATTGCTTCCGAAGGGTCTTTGTCTCCTACATCAATCGGCAATTGCTCTACTTGCGAGCCGTTAGATTCATAAAACTTCACATCTACCATTTGTTCAACCTTTCGGGTGAAATTGTTGTAGACACGGTAAGTGTGAGAGTTTGAGCCATAACCAAGTAGGAAACCTTCATGAGATTTAGGAGCAAATTTAGAACGACGATGCTTATCAAGAATGTAGCACTTTGAGCCAAATACTCGAAAGTATCCAACTTGGGGTTTGTTACCGGTGAGGAGCTCATATGCCATCTTGCCGAGTAGCTTGTGAAGATACAAGCGATTTGTTGCATGACAAGCTGTCTCAACCGCTTCCGCCCAAAAGTGCTTTGGCGTTTTGTACTCATCAAGCATCGTTCTTGCCATCTCGATAAGAGTCCGGTTCTTCCTTTCAAAAACTCCATTTTGTTGAGGTGTGTACGTAGCCGAGAACTCGTGTGAAATCCCTTCTTCATCAAGAAAGGTGTCCACATTTGCGTTCTTGAACTCCGTTCCATTGTCGCTCCGAACCTTCTTGATCTTCACGTCAAACTGATTTTGGGCCTTCCTAGCAAAGTTTTTGAAGATCTTTTGGACCTGCGATTTGTCATCAAGAAAGAACACCCACGTAAATCTTGAAAAATCATCAACTATGACTAGATCAAATGAGTTACCACCGAGACTCTTGTAGGCATTTGGACCAAAGAGATCCATGTGAAGTAGCTCGACTGGTCTTCTTGTGGTCATGATGTTCTTCGCGCGGTGACTTCCTCCAACTTGTTTCCCTGCTTGACAAGCACTACAAAGTCTATCCTTGTCAAATATGACATATTTTATTCCAAGGATATGATCACCTTTAATAAGCTTATCAAGATTTCGCATACCAATGTGACCTAGTCTTCTATGCCACAACCAGCCTTTAGAAGATTTAGCAATTAAGCAAGTTTTAGGTTGAGCCTTTTTAGTGAAATCAACAATGTAAAGATCTCCTCTACGTATACCGGTAAAGACCATTTTATGATTATCTCTACGAAACACTTGGCAGTCTACTTCAGTAAATAGGACATTGAAACCGAAATCAGCAAGTCTAGATACTGAAAGTAAGTTGTATCCAAGAGATTCAACGAGCATGACATTTTGTATGGAGCTATCATGTGAGATGGCCACCTTACCAAGGCCAACCACCTTACCCTTTGAATTATCACCAAAAGTGACATACTTTCGAGGGCCGTCATTTTCAGCAAGCTCACGGAACATGTCTTTATCTCCGGTCATATGATCAGTACATCCACTATCAATGACCCATTCCTTTCCTCCAGCCATGTAGCCGCGAAGATTTTCCATAAGATCAAAGTGTCTCATCGCATCATCGAGATCATAGTCACTATCATCATCATCATCCTCACCCGAGTATTCATGTTCAACATCATCTTGTGATTGATAAATTCCTAGAGAGGGCAATTCATTAGATAAATGATCATTTCTATAGTTATTTTTATGAATTCTAATAGCTCTGGAAATGATATCGCTAATGATTCCAACATCTCCTTTGGCACTCGTAAGATTAGTAAGCTCAAATAAGAAGTCACCAAATTTGGGATCATTGGAACTCATCTTAATCAAAGCAATAGACTTATGGAGGATTTCATCTGGATCTTTCAAGGAGTAATTAGGAAAGAGTTCCTCAAGAAATTTCCATATGGTGTAGGCACACTTGAGGGTAGGCAAACATCTAATCAAGTTTCTAGGCAAGCCTCTAATGATGAGCTCAACAGTTCTAAGATTGTGAATCATGTCAATTGATTCATCAAGGGTAGGATGCATGGGATCAACATGAGGTGCACAAGGGCTAGCAATATACTTGTTCAAGTGATATTCATTGAAAATCTCAAGCATTTCATTTTTCCACTCATGAAAATACTCTCCATCAAGAATAGGCACTCTATGTCTAAGACTCCCCAAAGTAGACACATCCATCTTCCTCCAATGGTGTTTAAACCAAGGCAATGGAGACCAATGCTCTGATACCAATTGAAAGGATCGAGAAGAGGTGTCTAGAGGGGGGGGGGGTGATTAGACACTAAGTGCCAAAAGTTGCAGTTTTTAATATTCTTAAGTTTAAGTGGAGTTTAAGCACAAGTTTAACAAACACAATACATATCAAGCAAGCATGCAATGAGTATATGAGCAGCGGAAAGTAAAGAATGCAACTTGCAAGAATGTAAAGAGAAGGGTTTGGAGTATTCAAACGCAATTGGAGACACAGATGTTTTTGTCGTGGTTCCGATAGGTGGTGCTATCGTACATCCACGTTGATGGAGACTTCAACCCACGGAGGGTAACGGTTGCGCGAGTCCACGGAGGGCTCCACCCACGAAGGGTCCACGAAGAAGCAACCTTGTCTATTCCATCACGTCCGTCCCCCACGAAGGACTTGCCTCACTAGCGGTAGATCTTCACGAAGTAGGCGATCTTCTTTCCCTTACAAACTCCTTGGTTCAACTCCACAGTCTTGTCGGAGGCTCCCAAGTGACACCTAGCCAATCTAGGAGACACCACTCTCCAAGAAGTAACAATGGTGTGTTGGTGATGAACCCCTTTCTCTTGTGCTTCAAATGATAGTCTCCCCAACACTCAACTCTCTCTCACAGGATTTGGATTTGGTGGAAAGAAGATTTGAGTGGAAAGCAACTTGGGAAAGGCTAGAGATCAAGATTCATATGGTTGGAATGGAATATCTTGACCTCAACACAAGTGTAGGTGGTTCTCTCTCAGAAAATGTGTATTGGAAGTGTATGTATGTTCTGATGGCTCTCTCCATGAATGAAGAGTGGGTGGAGGGGTATATATAGCCTCCACACAAAATCTAACCGTTACACACAATTAGCCAAACTTGATGGGACCGAATGATTAAACTCGGTCGGACCGATTCAGCAAACCTAGTGACCGTTAGGATTTTCGGTGGGACTGAGATGCAACTCGGTAGGACCGATATGGTTAGGGTTAGGGCATAACGTAATCTCGTTGTGACCGATTACTCAAACTCGGTGGGACCGATTTTGGTAATAAGCTAACCAGAGAGTTGGTCAGGTAAACTCGGTGGGACCGATTCGCTCATCTCGGTGATACCGAAATGTTACAAAAGGGAAACAAAGAGTTTACATTGCAATCTCAGTGGGCCCGATCGCTCATCTTGGTAAGACCGAAACGTTATGAAGGGAAACAGAGAGATTACAATCCCATCTCGGTGAGACCGAGATCCCTATCGGTGAGACCGATTTGCCTAGGGTTTGTGGCAGTGGCTATGACATTTGAAACTCGGTGGCGCCGGATAGAAAGAATCAGTGGGGCCGAGTTTGACTTTTGGTTTAGGTCATATGTGGATGTGGGAAGGTAGTTGAGGGTTTTGGAGCATATCACTAAGCACTTTGAGCAAGCAAGCCATTAAGCAACACCTCATCCCCTCTTGATAGTATTGGCTTTTCCTATAGACTCAATGTGATCTTGGATCACTAAAATAGAAAATGTAGAGTCTTGATCTTGAAGCTTGAGCCAATCCTTTGTCCTTAGCATCTTGAAGGTATTCCACATCCTCTAGTCCATGCCACTCCATTGTTGAACTTATCTGAAATATACTAGGTAAAAGTGTTAGTCCAACAAGAGATATGTTGACATTAATTACCAAAACCACCCAGGGAGCACTTGTGCTTTCAACTGGGCATCAAAGTTCGCCACTATGATAATAAAGCACAAGCAGACAGCAGATTACATATACTGGGCATCAAAGATCGCCACCAGTGCAAATAAACACGCCGACAAAATAATATACAAAACCGACATCACTTCAATAGAGTTCAAGAAAGGTTAGCCCTGCTGGGGAGCTGCAGCGCAAGCAGCTGAGCAAGATGATGGGACTGCACTTGTTCAACACTTATATCTTCCCCACTCTGAAAGATAAACAAGCAAACATATGACAGGTTTTGCACATAAAAGTATCAGTGCTGACAATTCATCACATTTCTTACTGACGAATAAAGTGACACAGTTTAAAATTGCATTAACACAATATGGTATTGTTCAGGTCAAGACATGGCAGGAAATGACATTGTGAAGGAGTTGGCAGCTTCACGACACCACTGGATGACAGATCAAGAACTCATAAGTATAAATGGTTAGTGTGCTATCAATTTATACCATTTCAGATTGGCAAATAAAGAGACGGTTTAAATAATAGTAGAATGATATGAGATTGTTCATAGTTAAGACATTGCAGAATATGACATTGTGCTGTAGTGGGTAGGTTCACCACACCACTGGATTACGGATGAAGAACAGAAGCATACATGCAGTGCAAAAGAAGATCACTTGCTCTGTATAGTTTAATTTACATAGTACGAAGAAGGAACTTGGTTGTACAACTGAAAACTTAAATTGAGAAAGGACAAACTTTTGTTTATTAACTACATAATAAACTTTAAACAAGCAATTTGATGCAAACACCAAAAATAAACAGCTGTTGCAGTCATGCCGAACCAAATATATACAACAAAGTTTGAAGGCTTGAGATGGACAAACTTACATTATTGGTGTAGGCTCTATAAAGGCCTTGTCCATGCTGATGGGGGGGATTCAAGAAGTTTACCATAGAATCTTCTTCAAAAGCATTGCCTTTATTCTACATTTTGTTAAGAGTAAATATAGATGTGATAATATACGAAAAAATGGAGAATATTTAAGATAAGATGAAGAGTGATGCTACATAACCAAGTAGCTATAAATGTAAGTGCAACGATACATGAAAAAGGTACAGCCAAGAAAATACACAGCTAAACTTCTTCAGTACCAACCTTATGGTAAGAGTAAATATATATCTAATGTGTAGAAAATGGAGGGCAAAGGAAAATAAGCTGCAGAGTGATGGTACATGAACAACTACCTGTCATTGTAAGTACACTGATAAAGGACAACATGTACTTACAAGAACAATGCAGAGCTAAAAAACATTAGCATTGGATATATTCTACACTAATGTAACCATTCATACAGATCAGATAATTTGGAGCAAACAATTGATAAGCAAGCTATCATGCATACTACTGTCACATAATGAACCAGGTATGTATGCAAGTACAGTGATACAGGACAACAGGTACTAACAAGAGAAAAGCAGCGGGCAACATATTTGCGATATCCTGTCGTTCTTGTCAAACTGGAATTCTTCTTCGAGTAGATTTCATGCAAAAAAGATCCGTAAGGCACATGCGGAAAAGTAGAAGTTCAAATTATCATGTGATTTCATAGACAGTACCTCATCCTAGGAACGAGACCAGTGCATAACAAGGTTTTTCCATTCAATGTCTTCTAAATTTAGAACAAGATACTTCACCGGAAATTCGTTTATAGACTTGCCATCAAAGTGTGATTTCCTCATGTAACACCGATACTGCTGCAATGCTTCCTTGAAAAGCACAAGCAAGCTTTGCTCATCATGACTATCCAGATTGACCCTCGCCTAGTTACAACAATGTAATGTAAATCATTGATGTGTTCAATCAGCAGAAAACAGGAAAATAATAACCATGAATAATAGCACTTACACATAAGTTGGACAGGAAGATGTGAAAATGGTGTTTGTCTTCACAATAATCTTCCCATGATGGGAATATATGCACGTAGTCCCTAACAACATTGAAAGCATTCTCTTTTAAACTGGGAATAAATGGAATGGGGTTCCAATCTGCAGGAATTGGCCGTCTCTGCAGTTAGGATAGGTCTTCGGCCGGTGGACTTGCTGTACTTTTTGTTGGAGTGGGATTTTTTGTGGTACAGCTAGTGCTATGGCAAATGAAATTGGTATACCTTTTGCTGGAGTGTAGGTCCTGTGTGGTGGGGCTAGTGGTGTGGCTAGTGAAGTATGGGTACAGTCTGCTGGAGTCGGTCCTACGTTTTGTGTCACTGGTTGTACAACCAATATAAGTGGGGTGCTGTCTGATTTCTCCGGCACCACCACATTTTTCAAGGACTTTGCTGGTGCTCCTTCAGGTTCGGCAATCACCCTCTTCCTTTTTGATGTCTGATGCACAAGAACAGCATTTGAGTGGAAAAATATGGTATGATGACAAATGGAATATGTATTGATAATGGATGGGCATGGCATCTCGACATATATGATGAGTAAACCAAGTAGATGGCGGTGCAACAAAGTAGAAGAAATGCAAGACAACATATGCAAGATACTTGCAATCAATAAAACATTGCCAAATTAGAACAGGCATCTTGATGGGTGAATAGGATAGGCCATCTGCCTTTGACTCCTCGAGGTTAGAATAGTCATTAGGATCATATTCTGAACAAGAATCAACAGGTGGGGAGCGTATGAGTTTCATTGCATCCAGAATAGCACTCAATGCCTTGGTGCCACTTTTGTAAGTCATTGCAGTGTTTAGCTTCAAGAGTGGACTGCTGCTAGTGTGACACAAAGCAGCTACACAGATCATAGTGTAGATATAACGGGAAAACCTTAAGCATCAGAGTAAAATCAACAAAGTGGAACTTGCTAGAATATATGTGCTAGTATTGCCGGTACGGCTAGAAAGGCTTCGGATACCAGCTCTCTTCAAGTGAAGGTGCGGTACTGTTAATATTAGTGTAACTCTCAAAGGCGATACAGCTCCCCGCATTTCCTTGCTATTCTTATAGGATTCAAGTGGGCAGGCCACTACAAATCCTATTCCTATGTTTACAAGATCCTACAAATCAAAGAGGCTCAAAGTGTCCATCACAACCGACCGTATAGACCTCTACACTGCAAATGTCCCTGCTCATCTTCAGTACAAGGAACATACTATACTACTATCATACTCCCTCCGTTCCAAAATATAAGTCTTGGTAGAGATTTCCACTATGGATCACATACAGATGTATCCAGATACATTTTAGAGTGTAGATTCACTCATTTTGCTCCATATGTAGTCCATGGTGGAATCTATACAAAGACTTGTATTTAGGAACGGAGAGAGTACATGTTAAAGAAGAACGGAAGAGGGACATGGTAAAGAAGAAGAAGCGGATTTTGGATAATAAAATGTTGGTTGCGCAGTGCCCACACATGATGAACCAGAGCGCATCAATGCAACTCCCAACTGTCTCTCGACCATTTCAGGCGGTTGGATGAAGATCCTACGTCTCCTAACCCTTCTTCTTCCTCGTCTTTCATTCTTCCCATACAGAACACCGCACGGGCCGTCGGCCGGACCACCGGCCCCCATCGCCTGTGTTCCTTCGCCACCCCACCCCCACCCCGCCCCAACCAACACCCGCGTCGAGTTTTCTTCATTCGGCGAGGCCCCACAGCCACCCGAGCCCCTTCGATCGCACCGGCGAACCCCCGCGAGCTCTGAAAAATCGACTGACCTAATTTTGAAATTTAGTCTACTGTGATTTAACTAGTGTGGAATATAAAAGGGGAAAACCATAAGCATTGGGAGTATAGTGTTGAGCGTGCCATGGCGGATCTGAAGGTGCAAACCGGACAAAGGCAACTTCGCAACCAAGACAAGAAATCAGAGTAAAGCAGTGGAGATCTATTTTCTTGCTGCGATAAATAAGTTGAGCAGATACGAATGAGTACCGCCTCTGGTGCGGCGCCGTGTACGCATCTGCTGAGAATTTGATGGTGCTGCGGTAGCGATGGCTGTCGGCAGCGTGGAAGCAGATCTAGGAGGATAGACAGTGGCGGTGGGGCGCGGTGGACGAGACGGTCGTAGGAGCGGCGCCGGCAAGGTGGATGACGACGGGGATGAAGCGAGAGGACGAGATGCAAGGATCCCGGTGCGAAGCCGTGGATGAGAGAGGTCGATCTCTTGTAACGGACGGCGGCGGCGGGGTATCAGCTCCGGCATGGTGGAGGAGGACGGCGGTGGATGGGGTGGCGGACAGCGACAGACGGAGGAGGGTGGGGTGGAGAGGGTGTTTTGGCGCCCACTAAGTACGAATGGGGAAAAGGGAGGTAGAGAGGAAGGGGGAACCATGTATTCAGGGCGCGCTTGTCTCAAATGCGAGGAAATTTACAAACTTAGCTCCCATTTCAAATTTCTACTACATCACAACAACATTAGTCGGTTGGGGATAGGACGGTAATCTCGCATACACCGAATAATTGCCGACGAGAGTTTGTTTTTGGCGCCCACCGTGTATGAATCCGGGTGAGAGGCGGTTACGTCACGTTTGGGTGAAATTAAAAACCTACCCCTATCAAAACCTATAGAAATCCAGCAGATAGGCTTTGCGTGGCAGGGATAGGCAGTAGTGATTTCCATCTCGCAGATTTTGGTTTCGGGCGGTTACTGCGACTTTCCCAGCTTCGTTCAAATTTTGTAGAGTGCACGTTTACCGTGCCAACTCAATTCGAATCCCATTTGTATTCTATTTTTTTCGGGCGGGGTCCATTTTCAATTGGAATTACATTCTATATACATCATTTTTTATATATACTTTCCAAAGCACAACAAAGAATTATGCTCCTTTATATGTATAATATGATTTACAAATACAATGATCTCGAAATCTTAAGGTTGAATTCGAAAAAATTTAACCAAATTATGTTCTACTAAAATGTACGGATCAGTAATATCTACATATTAAATAACATAGATGTGCGTGAACTCAAATGAGTATGCATGTTTGATAGATCAATTTTGGTTTGAGTATGGATTACATGTATCATCATCTTGAATTCAAATATTTGAATCCCTTTTTTGTTCACTCCTTTCACGCCCATCTCTCTCGCATGCATGCTCCTTCAGGTAGCTATCACTCTCTTTTCTCCAGCTCACCCGCACGCTCACTTCATGTTTCTCCTATCCTCGCAAACATTGTCTCTAGACGTCTCCCTTAAGAAGTGTCACACTCTCCCTATCATTATACATTACACGGTTTTCATTATCTCTCACGTCTCTACTGTTCTCTGGTATCACTCGGTACCTAAGCTTTCTTTTTTTACCGCCACACACACAGTCTCCACTCGTCTTTCACTTTGTCTTTCTCTCTATGGGATTCTCTCACACACCCTATATGTCTCTACATATGACTCATACCACTAAAATTACTCTCTCTCTCCTGTAGACACAACATTTGTTGCGGTCTCCTTTTCGTCTCCATCCTAGACTGACATTATTCATTTGTTTACCGATCAGACAACCCCGACTACCGTCTCCTTCTCTCTCACAGACACACACACACACAACTCCTGCTTCCACTCCCCTTCTCGACTACCGTCTCTCTCTCTCTCACACACACAAAACTCTCGCTTTCGCACCCCGACTCGTATTTCTCTCACAAACATTTATTGACTAGCTAGCCTCTAGATAGGTTTATACACCCGCACACTCGTGCTTCCACCATCGCATACATGTCTCTCTCCCGCTCCTTGTATCTATGTAGATTTTTCTTCCCTTCTTGAGACACGCCCTCTCGATTGTGCACACACACACTATCGCCTCATTTTAAGCTGATACCTATCGCACACACACTCCTTGTGTCTTTGTCACACATGCACTCCGTCCTCCTCCACTCCCCCTCTCTCACACACACACATGGGCTTTCTGCAACAACTAGCAAGATGCCCATGCGTTGCACGGAACATCAAGATGCATTTGTATGAGTAGTTTATCTTGTGGGGGAAAAGGATGAACGAGGGAAGGCCTTATTTGCAAATGTGGAGAGGGGTGTGGGTATCTTTTTGCAAAATTGCCATAGTTTCCTTCCTATCCGTCAGATATAGATCGAACGGCCTGTATTACAGGATGGTAGGCACACGATCATCACCGACAATGCTTTTTACAAGAGTAGGGATAGAAAATAGAGTTGGTGATGATGGTGGGCCTACCATCATGCAATGTAGGTCGTCCGATTTATATCTGACGAATACGAAGGAAAATATGGCAATTTACCCGCACTCTTCACCACATTTGCAGATAAGGCCTTCCCTCGTTCATCCTTTTCTCCCACAAGATCTTGATGTTTCGTGCAACGCACGGGCATCTTGCTAGTAAGAGTAGAAATTAGACATATACCACTTCTCGAATCTTGAAACCAACAACATTCCTCCCTTATCTCATCAAAACCGCCAAAGGAATATATTTTGAGTGAAACATAACATATTTTTAGTGATATACGTATTTCAAAACTAGACTTTTTTTCTATCAAATCGATGAATATGTATTAATCTACTTTGATCGTGTGGCAACGCATTGGCACATTGCTAGTAGTTATTATAATTTTTTGGACACCAGACAAATGGTGGAGTACATATACGAAGAGAAGAGGTGCACGCACGCAGTCGGCCTCTCGCTGCCTCGCACACATGAGTGTTACGTAAAGGCGACGCTAACAAATAAAGCCTAAAACCCTAGGTGCACGATTTCTGCATTCGCGGGTATGTGGTGGAGCACCTTTGTAGGAATAGTCAGCTCGCGTGATAATTTGATCCATAGGACTTGATGGTCGGGACCACAGGTGAACGACTTGGAGCGCGGTGGCTCGCCAGTTGCCACAGATCGAGTAGCCATGTTTAAAATATCGTTTTTAGCGGGGTTAAGAGTTCCGATTTTCAATGGCGTGTTATAAGTAGTAAGTAGTTTTTATAACGATTGGTATGGAGCAAAAATGGAATTCATAGTACTACGTACCTCCTTGGCGTATGGTCGTATGTTTTTTTTTGCGATGGAGGTTGTATGGGTTTACATTGCGAGATGTTGAACCTGGTAGTTCTAGGGCAAATACTATGGTTTAGATTTAGATGCTGGTTTTCAGTAATGAAAATCAGAAGGGGAAACCCTTCTTTGATTAAAAAACGACTACCTCCATTCTGGTTTACTAGTCCCCATCGTACTTTGGGTCAAAGTTTGTCCACGAATTTTACTTGTAAAATGTGAATGGAAAACGAGATGCATGCATGAACACTAGTTACTCTAACCCCCTCTCTTCTTTAATTCTTTGCCACATCAGCATGTTTGCTATTCCCGTGTGCATGATACCAGCTAAGATACCACCATTATGGCCAGCCTTAATCATCGCATGCAATAATTTAGTGCACCTTGAAATATGAACATGTGTGGGGCATGTATGTTTTTCATGACTTGAGACTATACCTAGCCCGGCATGCAAGATGACTTATTATGCACCGTTCCCCATACCTGCAGGAAGCCTGTTCGTCTCCAAATCTTTTCCTCTCCATGTGTGGAAACAATATGCCTGCCAAACTCTCCTTCTCCCTCCAGTGGTCCCACCACTCCACCCCGTGTGAAAAAATCTGCATGCATGACTCTCCTCCCCCCATGCTCGTCCAATCCGTTGTGACCAGCAATATTTACACCCCTTCGCTCCCCCGTAATTTACTCCAACAAATATGCCCACATAGCTGTTACTTAACTGCAGGTGCATTGGGTCACTGACATATGGGCCCAACAGGGGTCTGGCCCACATGTCAGTGACGCAACTGGACCTGCAGTTAAGTCAGTGCAGCTCAGTCCATATCTTACGTAGGTTTGCCATTGCTCGCTATAAATACTGCTCCTCCCATGACATTGCTATCTCCTCCCCCTCATGTTCATGTTCATCGCTATCTCCTCCCCTCCCTCTCACGTCGACCACCATGGCATCGCCCCTCCCAAGCCCTAGGAGCCCCTCGCTGCACCGCGCAGACGGTCACGCGTTGCCGTACCATTCCTCGCCGCCACTAGTCAAGGAGGACGCGTCGGTGTTCCGCTCCTTGCCGCTACGCGATGCATCGCTGTTCCGTTCCTCGCCGCCACTAGTCGAGGAGGACGCGTCGGCGTTCTGCTCCTCGCCACGACGCGACACGTCGTCGTTCAGTTCCTCGCCGCCACTAGTCGAGGAGGACACGTCTGTGTTCCGCTCCTCGCCGTGACGCGTTGAGGTGGACGCGTCGGCATTCCCAATCTCGCCAGCATGCACACCGGAGGACGCGTCGGCTCCCCACTACGAGGAGAACGCCGCGCCGCCCGCCGAGCCCCCCAGCCTTGAGGAGCTTTGGAAAGAAATGGATGTCGCCTTGTGGGAGGCTTTGCCTCCAGCAGAGCGCGCCAAAATAGAGGCGGAGAAGAAGGCCGAGGAAGAGAAGCGCACCTCGGAACAAGCTGCCTGGGAGGCCTATGTCGCGTGCGAGAGAGTCAAGCGATTGGCTCGTTGGCAGAAGGCCCGTGCGAGGGCCATGAGGGTGGCGGAGGACGCCCGTGCTGACGCCCTGAGTGCAGTCGGGCCCAAGCGCCTCATTTACGCTTGGCGGTACGTGGACCGGGTGCACGCTTCCAGCGAGGAGGAGTACCTATTGGCGCCGGATCACCACACCGGTGAGATCGCGCTCGCCCGCCGGCAAGCCGCCAATCAGCACCTCGCGAGTTGCGAGGCTGAGGAAGAGGCGTTGTGTCAGCGCACTGGGAAACGGCCGCGCACCAGGGCACTCGTGGCGCGACGTAAGCGCTCCAGCGATCGCCGTGGCTTTTAGGAGGAGTGTAATTTTTGTTTCGTAAGGCAATCTCATTAGTTTTGGGACGCAAATGATAAATCCCGAACGTTCAGGAATTTTTAGCGTCCTTAATTAAGTATGTAAAAGGGAAAGTTTGGAAACCTTGTGTATTCGTACGCATTTTGCAAGTACGTGCATATAGCGCAAACTTTACTATATACTATCGCACTACATGTCTCTCTCGATATATGCTTGCAGACTGTGCTACTCCCTCTGTCCAGGTCAATAAGTCATCTTTGGTTGTGCTCCGTGACCAAGAAGGAGGGAAGACTTATACACCTAGATGGAGGGAGTACTACTATTACTTATGTACGTGCAAATGCACGTTTTAACATTACGATGTGGTTTTTGTAAAAGTAGAAAAACAACACTAGTCAAGCTTGTGAAACGATTCAATGCAAAACAAATGCAAAAATGCTTGTTTGATTGTTTACTTTTAGCTTCCTTCTCTGTGGTTATTTCTCTATCATACTTTGTACGGAGTATCTCACTGGTTGGAAAGGCATGCAAATTCCCAAACCGCTTCCTACACCCTATATCGAATTTTTTTCCTAACAAGTTGTGTCGTGCAATTGGAATTCCAACTTGAGTACTACTACTAGTAGGAGTACCAGGGGCCAGTTCTTTTAGGCTTCTAGATTATTAATCCCATAACTACTACCTCCGTCCTAGTTTATTGGTCCCCATTGTAATCTGTGTCAAATTTTGATCATAAATTTAACTAATGAAATGTTAGTGCATGTCACATGCACTACTCCATCCGTCTAGGTGAGTAAGTCATCTTAGAGAAAGGTTAATAGTAAAGCATGCTGCAGGCTCTATAGTAGAGCCATGTCACCTGTAGCCTGTATTTGAAAAGTTCATACAGTAGAATGGCTGTAGTGTTGGCTATACATTTAATGCATGCATGCTGTTCTAGGCAAAGGAAAGTGACATGATTGGCTGGGGGGAGCTGAACGCCGGCCGTAGTGCTCGCATGGGCTGCATGCAGGCTCCTTTTCCTCCTTGCTTGTGCTATCGCCCGGCGACTCGCAAAGCGCCCGCTTGGTCCTTTCTTCTCACTTCTCTCTCTTCCAGCTATGATTTTGCTGATGTGGAAGATGCTATAGCCTGCTGACTAGTCTCTATTGTACTTGCTCTTAGGCTGTGCACCGTGACCAAGGAGGAGGAGAAAACGAGAAACATTAATGTTTATTTGCTAATTAATAGTATTGCATGCAATGAACTAACCACGGCATGTCGTGTTTGATATCTCAAGTCATTAAAAGCATGCACACTCTTTATCTCTTATTGGTTGATATGTCAAGAAACAAGAAACGAGGTAGAAGTTAATGCACTGCGCCTAAGTGTTTTGGGATTATTTGGTTTTCATAAGATGACTTACACACCTAGACGGAGGGATTACAATGGTGAGGAATAAACCAGTTAAATCTTTGGTCAAAATTTAGCACAAATTACAATGGTGATGAATAAACCAGGACGGAGTAGTAGTTTAGAAGCCCAAATAAATGAGTGAGGCGCCTTATTGTTACTCTCCATTGTGACTAGTCTTGTGGGAAAAGATGGGGAAGCCGCCAAAAGAACTAGCCCTAGGAGTAGTAGCTAGGGATCGAGTGTGCGAGATGAACCAGAGAAAGTAAATGCAGAGAGATGAAATGCAAAAAAGACGGAGGGATGTGATGGTTGCTTGTCCGTTTATTTTACAAAGCCACTTATTACTGGGAGTGGTTGGGCTTTGTGATATGACGGCTTTACTGCCGCGCCACGAGCGGGGTGAGAGGTGAGACTCCCGTGCAGCGCCGCCCTATACACTTGTACTACATCGGTCGTGGTTTATTAGCCCTCCATTGAATTTGACTGAAGATTTAACTAACAAAATGTTAGTGCATGTCAACAAAAACTATATCGTTGGATTCGTATTTGAACATAGTTTTGAATGATATAATTTTAGGTGACATGCATCATCATTTATCGTACTACATATAATGTTAGTTCAATTTTTGGTCGTACTAATCTATAGTAGTAAGGTGCCCGTGCGTTGCACCGAAGAGTGAAATGCATTGATCGGGGAGTTGTTTATTTTGACAAAGGATGTGGGGGTCATCTCATGTGTAACGGGTATCGATAGGTTTCTTTGGATATTATTTCATCTCTAGAGCTCACAAACATCCAGGTGAAATAGATAAAAAGGTATCTTTTGCAAACAAAAGCGTTCAATTGTTCAACCTGCATCCAAAACTTGTGAAGAAATAACACTTATTGTGCTTTGCAAGAAATGATCTTTTCTATACTATCTATACTACTACTACTATATAGTATACGAGTCCTGGATTGCACCTAGAGCATCAATCCTAGCCATTCATCTCCTAAATCTAATGACTGATATTGGAGGGATTCATAGTGAACAGTGCCTGCAGCTGAATCTACTTGGTTCTGGAACCATCGCTGCACCGTGTCATATCTTCCTGAAAAGAAGACCTATGCCTCCTCTACTATGTTGCAATTGTCAGGTTGTGATGAGTAAAAAAAAGAGTTGGTTGTGAGCCGATGTGAGATGGTCTGGAGAAGAAACTAAAGTTGAAGTAAACAATTTGTGGGTTCCACCACATACTTTTTTTATATTCTTCGAAAATTTCTGGATGACCGCAGGTAGTAGTTGCATTTTGTACTACCAATTAGTAAATTTCTAAACTCTATTTCATGTGCATCAACAATATTTTTTTTGCTCGGAATTCATTTTTCAAAGTATTTTTTTGGTGGAATCACACCATGCTGTTAAGACGTGCATTGCACGTGCATACACACTAGTAAGAATTAGTTTTTGAGTATCGATTGTTATACATGTTGGCTACAGATGGCATGTCACTTTCTTATAGTCAACAGTTGGCTATACTATTAAGTAATATTAACCATGCCTTTATACACCTAGACGGAGGGATTAAATCAGGATGACTTGCAAGCGGGCAGAGGAGATGTAAGAAATGGTTCATCGTAAGTCTTTCACCAGTACTGTAGTAAAAATTCATACATGGAATATTCTAGACTAAACCATAAACGGATACACTTTGATTCATGCGCGATACTCAAATAGAGCAAGATCCTGCATGGAAGTCTCCACATGCTTAGACAGCGGATTACATTGAGCGAAGACTAATGATCAACATTTAACTTGATAATGCGTATGTCCAGGTGAACCTCCTTGGAGTGCCCATGCACCGCGTCGGCGGGTGAAGGATGCCATGGGTTTTCCAAGTCCACATTGGCGGGATAGTCCCAGCTCCCCAGAGTCCAAGTCCGTTCGATGAGGCTGGTGTCGCCGCCCACGCGACCCGGAGGGGTAGTAACACTGACCACACACCCATACATCGGCCTCGTGTCAGTGTCAGCGTCAGCAGTGTCGCCCCTGACGCACATTACAGAGACGGGGCGGCGGCCTGCGCGGGCCTCGCCGGTGCCCACGATCAAGAGGAAGACGTTGTCGTCCTCCTCCGAGACTAGCAAGCGGCATGATCCTCCAGCGACTCCGGCATGGTGAATGGGTAGCACGTCTCGTACTTGATGTTCTCCACTAAGGGCAAACAGTGACCGCTGCACGCATCCATGAGGTGATGCACCATGTCTGCCAGCGAGCCACAAAACGGCATCGGGCACTCATAGCAGTGGACGAAGGGCTCCTTGGAGGCATCGACCAGGCCGTCCATGAAGAGGGAGTGGCTATAGGGGATGTTGGGCCAGTTGAATATATGAGCAAGTTACTACGAGATTTAATCCGAATAAGCACAAAATAGATCATCACGACTATAACAGAGATGAAACTAATCATGTGGACTAGCATAGTAGTAGGATATAGAGTAGAAACATGAATTCTACCACGATTTCGAACAGGAAGGACAGAAACACATATGGTGCAACAGGAGCAGTATCGTTGGCGTTTGAGGTTGTCACCCATGTCCAAACACCACGTAGACACGGGGCCTGTTTGGATACTCTAACTCAGTTAGAGGTTAGAGTTAGATTCTAACCTTAAACTAGCTCTGAACTAACTCTAACCAAAAAGATGTTTGGATGGCAGGGTTAGATGGAGCGCAGATATGGCGAGGCGCCTTCATGGGCGGTGCGAGAGGGAGGGAGGAAGAGGACGAGACGCCTTCATGGTCTTTGAGCACGGTTCGTAGTCGTTCCACACTCGGGCATTGAAGTTTGTAACTATTTTAGATTAGAATATACTACTCCTCCGGTGCTAGTTGTAGAGCAGAGTCCTACTCTACTACTCTACTCAAGCAAGTTAGGGCATAACACTGTAGGGAGTACCAGTACTATGATCACTCAAGCAAGTTGTCTGGCATCGACATGACCCTACACTGCTGGTATGTGTCTAGTAAGTCAAGCGACATGCTGTAGTCATCATCACCTGTCCACTTCCCGCAGCACATATTCGCTTCTCCATCTTTGTCTGCACATAATCTCGTCCAATCTTCCATCCCCGCTAAGGCGCCTCCCCCTCGTCCGAAACCCAAGCACTAACAATGGCAGAACCGAGCAGCGTTCGCCGAAAGAGTGGATGGAATTCGCTCCCCACAGAGGTAATCAAGCTCATTGTTTCACGTGTGGACAATCTCAGTACCATGCAAGGATCATGATGGCAGCGTGATTTCGTTCATCAGGCAAAACTGTGTGTACACAGCGTACCATGCGTCTCTACATGCACCATACCCTGATATGTGCTGCCACGCTCTGCAGCCCAAAGTAGGAGAGAGGGTTGCAAGTATCAGGCTTCGACCTGCTGGCTGGAGTTTCCCCCATTAGGCACCCATCTGGTTCAAGCCGTCAACCAATCTCCACAGCTTAATAAATAGTAATGTCTAACTGAGCCAGTTAGTTAGATGCGTACACTTGGTGTAGTAGGATCTTTATTTAGTTTGATGCATACACTTGTTCTTTTTTGTAGCCCTTTTGTAATGATGGCTGATGTTTGGTTTGGAAGAGAGAGCTGCGTCTTCACTCTTCTGGCCTGCTTACTGCTTCTGTTGCACCCCCAGCCCTGGTTGCTGCTGCTGCTGTTTTCAATGTACAATCAGTAGTATATTCCATCTGTTGGTTGAATAAATGTGTTGTTAGAACGGCAAACACAATGTTTTGGAAGTCGTTGCACGGTTCGATCCTTTAGTGCCCCGTATTGTACATAGCGCATACTATTTTTTGTATGGAACACATTTTCCACTTGTTGATAACATGTAGCCCACTGATGAAGGCCCAATAGAGAAGCCCATAATTAACTGGAAGGGAGGCTCTCACATGAATCCAGCCCAGGTACATGCTCATGGTCCCCTAAACATAAATAAGTAAATAAATAAATAAAGCTAAATGCTCATGCACCAGTTCTTTGGGAAAATAGGTAGCCCAGTATTTCTTTTTGAAGAATACCCAAGCTAGGCCTGTTTGTTTTCTCCGAATTACTAGGCTGGAAATCTTTCAAGACGAGGAGGGATGCATTCTGGCCTGGCTTAAGAGTATGGCCAATGTCTGTTAAAAGTAATATCAAAAGGGGTTGAAAATTCCAAAAAAATTATAGCGAATGGGATATAAGTTTCTTTTTTTGTTTTTGTTCTTCACTGATATCTTATACGTATTTCATTGGATTTAACATGACATAGTACGAATTTATTTTTAAATTTGTTTTATTATGGCTATTAATTTTTGGATTAAGAATATTTCGTTCCCCAGCAAAAATTTGCGAATTTTCAAAATTTCCCACATATTTAGTTAATTTTTTGACCCTGGTACTGACCAGAAAATGTCCAACAATTCTAAAAATGGAAAACGGGCTGCAATAAATTCTTCTCTCTGTTTTTTTCTCCCTGTTTTAGGGCTTGGCGGCAGCTCCGTATCGTAAAACGCGATGAATTCTTCTCTCTGTTTTTTTCTCCCCGAAACCAAATATATAGAGTTGGAGTTGAGGTCGGAGGAGCTCCAGGGGGGCCACGAGGTAGGGGGCGCGCCCCCACCCTCGTGGACAGGTGGTGGGCCCCCTGGTCTTCATATTTTGCAAGGATTTTTTATTACTTCCGAATAGATGTTCCGTGAAGTTTCAGGTCATTCTGAGAACTTTTGTTTCTGCACATAAATAACACCATAGCAATTCTGCTGAAAACAGCGTCAGTTCGGGTTAGTTCCATTCAAATCATGCAAGTTAGAGTCCAAAACAAGGGCAAAAGTGTTTGGAAAAGTAGATATGACGGAGATGTATCAACTCCCCCAAGCTTAAACCTTTGCTTGTCCTCAAGCAATTCAGTTGATAAACTGAAAGTGATAAAGAAAAACTTTTACAAACTCTGTTTGCTCTTGTTGTTGTAAATATGTAAAGCCAGCATTCAAGTTTTCAGCAAAGATTATGACTAACCACATTCACAATAACGCTTAGGTCTCAAGTTTACTCATATCAATGGCATAATCAACTAGCGAGCAATAATAATAAATCTCAGATGACAACACTTTCTCAAAACAATCATAATATGATATAACAAGATGGTATCTCGCTAGCCCTTTCTGAGACCACAAAACATAAATGCAGAGCACCTTTAAAGATCAAGGACTGACTAGACATTGTAATTCATGGTAAAAGAGATCCAGTCAAGTCATACTCAATGTAAACTAACAGTAATGAATGCAAATGACGGCGGTGCTCTCCAACTGGTGCTTTTTAATAAGAAGATGATTACTCAACATGAAAGTAAATAGATAGGACCTTCGCAGAGGGAAGCAGGGATTTGTAGAGGTGCCAGAGCTCGGTTTTGAAATAAAGATGAATAATATTTTGAGCGGTATACTTTCATTGTCAACATAACAACCAAGAGATGGCAATATCTTCCATGCTACACACATTATAGGTGGTTCCCAAACAGAATGGTAAAGTTTATACGCCCCCTCCACCAACAAGCATCAATCCATGGCTTGCTCGAAACAATGAGTGCCTCCAATTAACAAGAGTCCCAGGGGGAGTTTTGTTTGCAATTATTTTGATTTAGTTTGCATAAAGCATGGGACTGGGCATCCCGGTGACCAGCCACTTTCTCGTGAGTGAGGAGCGGAGTCCACTCCTCTTGAGAATAACCCGCCTAACATGGAAGATACGAACAGCCCTAGTTGATACATGAGCTATTCGAGCATACAAAACAGGATATTTATTTGAAGGTTTAGAGTTTGGCACATACAAATTTACTTGGAACGGCTGGTAGATACCGTATATAGGTAGGTATGGTGGACTCGTATGGAATATCTTTGGGGTTTATGGAGTTGGATGCACAAGCAGTATTCCCGCTTAGTACACGTGAAGGCTAGCTAAAGACTGGGAAGTGACCAGCTAGAGAGCGACAACAATCATGAACATGCATTAAAATTAATCAACACCGAATGCAAGCATGAGTAGGATATAATCCCCCATGAACATAAATATCATGAAGGCTATGTTGATTTTGTTTCAACTACATGCGTGAACATGCGCCAAGTCAAGTCACTTAAATCATTCAGAGCAGGATACCACCCTATCATACCACATCACAACCATTTTAATAGCATGTTGGCACGCAAGGTAAACCATTATAAGCTCCTAGCTAATCAAGGATGGCACAAGAAATTATGATCTCTAGTTGTCATTGCAAACATGTTTATTCATAATAGGCTGAATCAGGAACGATGAACTAATCATATTTACAAAAACAAGAGAGGTCGAGTTCATACCAGCTTTTCTCATCTCAGTCAGTCCATCATATATCGTCATAATTGCCTTTCACTTGCACGACCGAATAGTGTGAATATTAATAATAGTGCACGTGCATTGGACTAAGCTGGAATCTGCAAGCATTCAATAAACAAGAGAAGACAAGGCAATATGGGCTCTTTTGTTAGATCAACAATAATGCATATAAGAGCTACTTCAACAATTCAATTATGGTCTTCTCCTATCGACCCCCAAAGAAAAGAAATAAAACTATTTACACGGGAAAGCTCCCAACAAGCAAAAGAAGAACATGAAATCTTTTTGGGTTTTCTTTTTAATTACTACTACAAGCATGGAAAGTAAACTAATTAAAAGCTACAACTAATTTTTTTTCTGAAGGTTTATCAAACACACAAGAAGAGAACATAAAAAGGAAAATAAACTAGCATGGATGATACAATGAAAAAGTATGAGCACCGACATCTAGCAATGAGTGTGTGAGCATAAATGTAATGTCGGTGAGAAATACGTACTCCCCCAAGCTTAGGCTTTTGGCCTAAGTTGGTCTATGACCATGGCTGGCCTGGCGGATATCCATAATAATAGTTGGGGTCGTACTGAGATGCAGCGGCTATCGCCTCCTGAGCTGCAGCGTGGTGACGAGCGGCCTCCTCCCTCCTCTCGTACTCATCTGCCTCCTCTCTGGTAATAACATATCTTCCTTTTGCCTGATAATCAAAGAAGGCAGGAGCAGGGAGAGTAATACGGACAACACGTCGTCTGTCAAAGATTAAGTGATACTGGAGAGATGATTCATTCCTCTCGACAAATTGGTGGTGAACCATAGCCTCATAATCCAAATAAGCAGGAGGAAACTCAATATCATCTTCGCGTATGGCTACTCCAAGAAAATTAGCTATGCGGGTTGCATAAATTCCACCAAAGAAATCTCCATTAAATCTATTAAGATGCAACCTACGTGCAACAATGGCTCCCAAATTATAAGATTTATCTCCTAACACAGCACTCCTAAGAATACTGAGGTCGGGGACACACATGTGACATGCCTCATCTTTACCATTAATGCATCTACCTATGAAGAGAGCAAAATAGTGTATAGCAGGAAAGTGAATGCTCCCTATAGTTGCTTGTGTTATATCTCTAGATTCCCCCGCAGTTATACTAGCAAGAAAATCTCTAAATTCAGATTTGCGAGGATCCCTGATACTACCCCATTGTGGGAGTTCACAAGCAGTGGTAAAATCCTCTAAGACCATAGTGTAAGAATTTTCATAAAGATCAAACAGGACAGTTGGAGAATTACGTGAAGATGAAAATTCAAACCACCTCACAAAGGAACTAGTGAGATAGTGATATTGGCGGCACTTTTCTTCCTCGAAGCTCACAAGATCAGTGTTACACAAATATGCATTAAATTCTTCCTTATTCCCGCTCGATCCATAAAATTTTCCGAAGGCCATTCACAAGGACGCACTGGAGCATTTCTTGGTGGCTCATCATCAGCATCATGCATTGCAAGCCTAGGCTCTTGTTTCCTTGAAGAGCCACCTTGGTACATTTTCCTAAACATATTTCTTCCTCTAGAAAATTTCTGAAATTTTTAGTAACTTCAAAATAAAAGTGAACAAAGCTTAATAATATTGATAGCAACTACTCCTACAAGTGCCTAGAGCCTATATCATGCATCAAAACTACTTTTGACCATATAAATTTGACATGCAAGCTCAAGAACAGGGTCACCTAAGCAGCAAAAATTTGCAATGAATAAACCACTAGAACAAAAACTAATTGGACCAATGGAGGAGTCACATACTAAGGAACAATTCCCCAAGTAGTTTTGTGAGAGGTGCTTTGAGCAAGGAGATCAAAAATGGTAGCAAAATGAGCTTGGACTCGGGTATGAACTGGATATTCGCGTTTGTGGGAGGAAGGAGTGTGAGGGTGCAGGAATAAGTGGAGGAGGGCCACCGTGGGCCCACGAGGCAGGGGGGCGCGCCCAGGGGGCTAGGGCGTGCCCCTGACCCTCGTGGCCAGGTGCCAGCTCCTCCTGCTGTGTTCTCACTGCCAAATATTCTCAAATATTCCAGAAAAAAATCATATTTAAATTTCAGGGCATTTGGAGAACTTTTATTTTCGGGGTAGTTTTATATTACACGGATAAATCAGACAGACAGAAAAATACTAATTTTATTTTATTTAATATAAATAACAGAAAGTAAACAGAGGGTACAAAAGGTTGTGCCTTCTAGTTTCATCCATCTCATGATCATCAAAAGGAATCCACTAACAAGGTTGATCAAGTCTTGTTAACGAACTCATTCCGAATAACATGGAACCGGAGAAATTTCGAATAACACTATGTTACCTCAACAGGGATATGCACATCCCCAATAACAATAATATCATATTTCTTCTTGACAGTAGGAAGAGGAAATTCAAAACCTCCAAATATAATCGATGGAATTTTTCTAATAGAGTTGATACTATGAACTTGAGGTTGTTTCCTCGGAAAGTGCACCGTATGCTCATTACCATTAACATGAAAAGTGACATTGCCTTTAGTGCAATCAATAACAGTCCCTGCAGTATTCAAAAAGGGTCTTCCAAGAATAATAGACATACTATCGTCCTCGGGAATATCAAGAATAACAAAGTCCGTTAAAATAGTAACGTTTGCGACTACAACAGGCACATCCTCACAAATACCGACTGGTATAGCAGTTGATTTATCAGCCATTTGCAAAGATATTTCAGTAGGTGTCAACTAATTCAAATCAAGTCTACAATATAAAGAGAGAGGCATAACACTAACACCGGCTCCAAGATCACATAAAGCAGTTTTAACATAGTTTCTTTTAATGGAGCATGGTATAGTGGGTACTCCTGGATCTCCAAGTTTCTTTGGTATTCCACCCTTGAAAGTATAATTAGCAAGCATGGTGGAAATTTCAGCTTCTGGTATCTTTCTTTTATTAGTAACAATTTCTTTCATGTACTTAGCATAAGGATTCATTTTGAGCATATCAGTTAATCGCATACGCAAAAAGATAGGTCTAATCATTTCAGCAAAGCGCTCAAAATCCTCATCATCCTTTTTCTTGGATGGTTTGGGAGGAAAAGGCATGGGTTTCTGAACCCAAGGCTCTCTTTCCTTACCATGTTTCCTAGCAACAAAGTCTTTCTTATCATAATGTTGATTCTTTGATTGTGGGTTATCAAGATCAACAGCAGGTTCAATTTCTATATCATTATCATTACTAGGTTGAGCATCATTATGAACATTATCAGTAGTTTCAGGTTCATTACCAGATTGTGTTTCAGCATCAGAAATAGAGATATCATTTGGATTCTCAGGTGTTTCAACAATAGGTTCACTAGAAACATGCAAAGTCCTATCATTTTCTTTTTCTTTCTTTTAGAAGGACTAGGTGCATCCATATTATTTCTCTGAGAATCTTGCTCAATTCTCTTAGGGTGGCCTTCAGGATACAAAGGTTCCTTAGTCATTCTACCACCTCTAGTCATAACTCTAACAGCATTATCATTATCCTTACTATTCAATTCATTGAGCAAATCATTTTGAGCCTTAAGTACTTGTTCTACTTGAGTGGTAACCATAGTAGCATGTTTACTAATAAGTTTAAGTTCACCCTTGACATTAGCCATATAATCACCCAAGTATTGAAGCGTATCAGAATTATATTTCAAATGTCTACCAAAATAAGCATTAAAGTTTTCTTGTTTAACAATGAAATTGTCAAACTCATCCAAGCATTGTCTAGCAGACTTATAACAAGGGATATCACCTTCATCAAATCTATAGAGAGAATTTACCTTTACTACCTATGTCGGGTTATCAAGACCACGAGTTTCTTCAATAGGTGATGGATCAAGATCATATGTTTCTTCAACATGCGGTAAATTAAGACCATGTATTTATTCAATAGGAGGTAAATTCTTAACATCTTCAGCTTTAATACCTTTTTCTTTCATAGATTTCTTTCCCTCTTGCATATCTTCAGGACTGAGAAATAGAACACCTCTTTTCTTCGGAGTTGGTTTAGGAATAGGCTCAGGAATTGGCTCAGGATCTGGCTCAGGAAGTGTCCAATTATTTTCATTTGTCAACATATTATTCAATAGAATTTCAGCTTCATCCGGTGTTCTTTCCCCGAAAACAGAACCAACACAACTATCCAGGTAATCTCTGGAGGCATCGGTTAGTCCATTATGAAAGATATCAAGTATTTCATTTTTCTTAATAGGATGATCAGGCAAGGCATTAAGTAATTGGAGAAGCCTCCCCCAAGCTTGTGGGAGACTCTGTTATTCAATTTGCACAAAATTATATATATCCCTTAAAGCATCTTGTTTCTTATGAGCAGGGAAATATTTAGCAGAGAAGTAATAAATCATATCCTGGGGACTATGCACACAACCAGGATCAAGAGAATTAAACCATATCTTAGCATCACCCTTTAATGAGAACGAAAATATTTTAAGGACATAAAAGTAACAAGTTCTCTCATCATTAGTGAACAGGGTGGCTATATCATTTAATTTAGTAAGATGTGCCACAACAGTTTCAGATTCATAGCCATGAAAATGATTAGATTCAACCAAAGTAATTATATTAGGATGAACAGAGAATTTATAATCCTTATCAGTAACAAAGATAGGTGAAGTAGCAAAAGAAGGGTCAGGTTTCATTCTAGCATTACGAGATTGCTGCTTCCATTTAGCTAATAACCTCTTGAGTTCGTATCTATCTTTGCAAGCTAAAATAGCTAAAGCAGCTTCTTTTTCAAAAACATAACCCTCAGGAATAACAGGTAAGTCTTCATCATCACTTTCATCAATATTATCAGATTCTTTATTTTCATTCTCTCTAACCCTAGCAAGTTGTTCATCAAGAAATTCACCAAGTGGCACAGTAGTATCAAGCATAGAAGTAGTTTCATTATAAGTATCATGCATAGCAGAAGTGGCATCATCAATAACATGTGACATATCAGATCGAATAGCAGAAGCAGGTTTAGGTGTCGCAAGCTTACTCAAAACAGAAGATGAATCAAGTGCAGAGCTAGATGGCAGTTCCTTACCTCCCCTCGTAGTTGAGGGATAAATCTTGGTTCTTGGATCTTTCAAATTCTTCATAATGATAAGCAGATATAAATTCCAAGTGACTCAAAGAATAGAGCTATGCTCCCCTGCAACGGCGCCAGAAAATAGTCTTGATAACCCACAAATATAGGGGATCGCAGCAGTTTTCGAGGGTAGAGTATTCAACCCAAATTTATTGATTCAACACAAGGGGAGCCAAACAATATTCTCAAGTATTAGCAGCTGAGTTGTCAATTCAACCACACCTGGAAACTTAATATCTGCAACAAAGTATTTAGTAGCAAAGTAATATGATAATAGTGGTAACGGTAGCAAAAGGTAACAGTAGCAAAAGTAAAGTTTTTGGTATTTTGTAATGATGATAGCAATAGCAACGGAAAAGTAAATAAGCGAAGAACAGTATATGGAAAGCTCGTAGGCAATGGATCGGTGATGGAGAATTATGCCGGATGCGGTACATCATGTAACAATCATAACATAGGATGACACAGAACTAGCTCCAGTTCATCAATGTAATGTAGGCATGTATTCCGAATATAGTCATACGTGCTTATGGAAAAGAACTTGCATGCCATTTTTGTCCTACCCTCCTGTGGCAGCGGGGTCCTAGCGGAAACTAAGGGATATTAAGGCCTCCTTTTAATAGAGTACCGGACCAAAGCATTAACACATAGTGAATACACGAACTCCTCAAACTACGGTCATCACCGGTAAGTATCCCGATCATTGTCACTTCGGGGTTAACGGATCATAACACATAATAGGTGACTATAGACTTGCAAGATAGGATCAAGAACTCTCATATATATTGATGAAAACATAATAGGTTCAGATCTGAAATCATGGCACTCGGGCCCTATTGACAAGCATTAAGCATAGCAAAGTCATAGCAACATCAATCTCAGAACATAGTGGATACTAGGGATCAAACCCTAACAAAACTAATTCAATTACATGATAGATCTCATCCAACCCATCACCGTCCAGCAAGCCTACGACGGAATTACTCACACACGGCGGTGAGCATCATGAAATTGGTGATGGAGGATGGTTGATGATGACGATGGCGACGGATTCCCCTCTCCGGAGGCCCGAACGGACTCCAGATCAGACCTCCCGAGAGGTTTTAGGGCTTGGCGGTGGCTCCGTATCGTCAAACGCGATGAATTCTTCTCTTTGATTTTTTTCTCCCCGAAACCAAATATATAGAGTTGGAGTTGAGGTCGAAGGAGCTCCAGGGGGCCCACGAGGTAGGGGGCACGCCCTAGGGGGGCAGGCGCGCCCCGCACCCTCGTGGACAGGTGGTGGGCCCCCTGGTCTTCATCTTTTGCAAGGATTTTTTATTATTTCCGAATAGATGTTTCGTGAAGTTTTAGGTCATTCTAAGAACTTTTGTTTCTGCACATAAATAACACCATAGCAATTCTGCTGAAAACAACGTCAGTCCGGGTTAGTTCCATTCAAATCATGCAAGTTAGAGTCTAAAGCAAAGGCAAAAGTGTTTGGAAAAGTAGATACGATGGAGACGTATCATGCATCACATATGCTTTACATTAAAATATCAATGATAGAACCTAACATATTTAAAACAAAACTATTTTTTTAAATTTTGTTGGACAACTTAAATAATATTGTTCCCATAATATATGGCGATAAGCGGTGTCGGCATCCTTTCTCGAACAATCCTCTAGATTTAGGCAAAAATAATTATTGTGCTTAAGTGTGGTATTATTTGTTACAATGTGCATGTATATTTGCTACAATAAATAAATTGCAAATATTTGGAATACAAATATATATGTTTTGAATGATATAGTTGATTGAACTTTGGAGTGCATATTGACTTAAATTTCAATACACGTCCAATTTTTCTCTCATTGCAATGCATGGTCATTTTTGCTAGTGAAACACAAGTCTGAAACATTTGGAAAGTTCAAAGAATTTAAGAGTGAAGTGGAAAATCATCATAACAGGAAAATAAAGTTTCTACGATCTCATCGTGGAGGCGAATATTTGAGTTACGAGTTTGGCCTTCATTTAAAACAATGTGGAATAGTTTCACAACTCACGCCACCTGGAACATCACAGTGTAATGGTGTGTCCGAACGTTGTAACCGTACTTTATTAGATATGGTGCAATCTATGATGTATCTTACCGATTTACCACTATCGTTTTGGGGTTATGCATTAGAGACAGCTGCATTCACGTTAAATAGGGCACCATCTAAATCCGTTGAGACGACACCATATGACCTGTGGTTTGGCAAGAAACCTAAGTTGTTGTTTCTTAAAGTTTGGGGTTGCGATGCTTATGTGAAAAAGCTTCAGCCTGATAAGCTCGAACCCAAATCGAAGAAGTGCGTCTTCATAGGATACCCAAAATAAACTGTTGGGTACACCTTCTATCACAGATCCGAAAGCAAGATCTTTGTTGCTAAGAATCGACCCTTTCTAGAGAAGGAGTTGCTCTCAAAAGAAGTGAGTGGGAGGAAAGTAGAACTTGATGAGGTAATTGTACCTTCTCTCAAATTGGAAAGTAGCTAATCATAGAAAACCGTTCCCGTGATGCCTACACCAACCAGTGAGGAATGTAATGATGATGATCATGAAACTTTAGGTCAAGTTACTACCGAACCTCGTAGGTCAACCAGAGTATGTTCCACACCAGAGTGGTATGGTAATCCTGTTCTGGACGTCATGTTACTAGACCATGACGTACCTAAGAACTATGAGGAAGCGGTGATGAGCCCGGATTCCGCAAAATGGCTTGAGGCCATGAAATCTAAGATGGGATCCATGTATGAGAACAAAGTGTGGACTTCGGTTGACTTGACCGATGATCGGCAAGCCATAGAGAATAAATGGATCTTCAAGAAGAAGACTGACGCTGATGGTAATGCTACTGTCTACAAAGCTCGACTTGTTGTGAAAGGTTTTCGACAAGTTCAAGGAGTTGACTACGATGAGACCTTCTCACCCGTAGAGATGCTTAAGTCAGTCCGAATCATGTTAGCAATTGCAGAATTTTATGATTATGAAATCTAGCAAATGGACGTCAAAACTGCATTCCTTAATGGATTTCTTAAAGAAGAGTTGTATATGATGCAACCAGAAGGTTATGTCGATCCTAAAGGTGCTAACAAAGTGTGCAAGCTCCAGCGATCCATTTATGGACTGGTGCAAGCATCTCGGAGTTGGAATATATGCTTTGATGAGGTGATCAAAGCATATGGTTTTATACAGACTTTTGGAGAAGCCTGTATTTACAAGAAAGTGAGTGGGAGCTCTGTAGCACTTCTAATATTATATGTGGATGACATATTGTTGATTGGAAATGATATAGAATTTTTGCAAAGCATAAAAGGATACTTGAATAAGAGTTTTTCAATGAAAGACCTCGGTGAAGCTGCTTATTGTAACATCCCAATTTTCCATTTGGATGTTATACATAGGTCATTATATGCATATCATATTTTATTTGCATTTTGGTTGTGATCCTAGAAATCTTAAGCAACTCAAGGACCCAAGGAGAGAGTTGGGGATTTCATAAATTTTCATGTTTGAATTTTATCAAATTTGAAAAGAGGATCAATTTGATTTTAATATTTTTCTCTCCAATTATTTCCAATATTAAAAATAAAAGAGTGAAGATAATAAGACTTCTTCAAAAGAGAGGAATAGTGGAGAAGAAATTTTAAAATCAAATTTATATTTTAATTGAATTTTATCTGTTATTCTATTTGAATTTAGAAAAATATGCAGTTTTGAAAATTTCGTTTTTAGGCCGGAAAAAATGTTCACTTTGATCTAAATAATAGGTTTAGACGGTGAAAATTGTTTCTAGTATTTTTTTAGAATTTTTTATATTTTATTAGGATTTTTCCTCGGGCGATTTTTTTTATTTTTTTAAAAAACCTTCCCGCCCGACTGAGCCGAAGGCCCAGCCGGGCAGGCCGCGGCCCAGCTCCTTGCCCGCATCGCCCCCGACCGCGAGGCGGTTTCCCGCCGCCGCATGGCCGTCGCCGCCAACGCCGTGTCCGACCGGGACACACGCCGCCCCCGCCGCCTTACCCTCTTCGCAAGCCACCCCCTCGGGCCTTTATAAGGCACCGCCGCCACCACCCCTCCTCCTCACTTCGCCTCGCCGCCGCAAGCCTCGCACCACCGCCGCCCGTCACCAGCGCCGCCGCAC